>NC_081297.1:125247864-125509330 GCF_030435805.1 Mustela lutreola
CCAAGTCAGACCCGGTCCAGAGGAAGGAACGCTCAGATAAGCCTGGAAGCTTCTAACACCAGAGCTGCGGAGGATCTGAGAGGGACTTCCCACATTGTCCTGAGGCAGCGGGAAAGCACCGGGAGGCGGGCGGCGGGGGACTCGACAGGTACCCATGTTTACTTCCTCCTGGGGGCGTTGGAGAGCCTCTCCTTTGGTTTTCCATCTTCTAACACCAAAACAATTAAAGATAAACTGAGGCACATTAAAAGTTCTAAGAGTTTATCGGAGCAAAAATCAATTTGAATCGGGCGGCATCCAATCTAGCAGAAATAAAAGAGCCTGGGGTTGCTGTACTAGTGGAAAAACTTACAGGCAAGAAGGGAGCAGGGTCGAGGAAGTGACACAAGGCAGGAAATCAAGTTGCTGACTGCAAAGTTCCTCTCCTCTAGGGGATGGTAAGGGTCTGCCAGGCAGATGACTTAACATTGTTTAGGGGAATCCTGATTGGTTTAAGTTTGCATTCCTGGGACAGCCAAAAGTGTAATTAAGTCTTGGTTTGGTGACCTGGGGCTTAGCATAAGCATCTCCATTTTGGGTCTGTTGTCTTCTTTTTAACAGTTCTTAAATATGATTGCTTTGGGGGCACCAAATTATTGGCACCCTTGTATTCTTA
Source organism: Mustela lutreola (assembly GCF_030435805.1). Lineage (NCBI taxonomy): Eukaryota > Metazoa > Chordata > Mammalia > Carnivora > Mustelidae > Mustela > Mustela lutreola. The sequence continues at coordinate 125,248,520 of NC_081297.1, forward strand.
TAAATCATTTTTCATTTCCTTAAATGCCCTTTCCAAACATCTGTTGGTTTATTGTTCTGGGCACAGAAAATTATGATCCGTTTAGTGGCTGTTTAATGCAAATTCAGAGTTCTCTGTCAGAAGATCAAAGTTTTTCATAGCCAAGCAGCAGACAGATCAAAGGAAATCCTTATTTTATGTCTTGTACGGTGTGACTTATCTTTAAAGATCAGAAAATGGACATTTGGAATTTGTGTTCTTAACATGAAAATGTTCTCTCGCTTCTGAGAAAACAAGTTACCCAGCCACCAAGATACATTTGTGCCAAGAAACGAAGTGGGATGTGAGTCGTAAAGCCCGGGATCTTTCTTGACCTCTGTGGTAACCTTCTTCATTGTTCCCGTGACCGTGTATTAGTGTCGTCTCTATTATCAGACGTGTGCTGAAGGCCGGAGACACAGAGATGAGTGAAGGCAGGCGAGTCGCTGGCCTCCCAGAGCCTGCCTGGGGAGACAGGCCGTGGTGGGAGCAATTACCTGAAGCTGTAGGAGTGTTACCACCTGGCAGGCAGATACCAGGGTGGGGGAGGTGGGGAGGACACTTAGCCGGCCTAGATGACAAGCCGAAGTGAACAGTGACACTGACCAACGGAGCCACACGTACCACAGAAGAGACACAAGGGAGAGTGGGGTTCCCAGCAGGAAGTGCACGGGACATCCTTCTGGCGGGAACAAGGCCTGTAAGACCACACTGCCAAGAAGCGGTGACCCAGGGGAGGCAGTGTCCAGGTGGCTCGGGCCCTTGGGAGCCTGGCTAGAGTTTGTCCTGTACTCTGGGAACCATGGGAAGCCATGGAGGGATTTGAGGTAGGAGACTCACACGATCGGATGTGTGTGTTTGAAGGGTCCCCGGAGGAGGGACTGGTGAAAATGTGTACTGGTGAATCTGAAAATCTCTCTGTAAGGCTGTTCTTGCTCTCTCTTTACACTGAGTTCTTTCTTCTCTAAGGAAAACTATGTAAGTGTGCATATGCACAGGACATTTCTGGAAAGACACAAAGCAAGGCACAATTGCCTCCCAGAGGGGAGCTGAGGCATGAGGGGCAGTCCACTATGCAATTTTTTTTTTTAAATTTTATTTATTTGACAGAGTTGGAGAGATCACAAGCAAGCAGAGAGGCAGGCAGAGAGAGAGAGAGGAGGAAGCAGGCTCCCTGCTGAGCAGAGAGCCAGATTTGGGGCTTGATCCCAGGACCCTGGGATCATGACCTGAACTGAAGGCAGAGGCTTAACCCACTGAGCCACCCAGGCGCCCCTCACTATGCATCTTTTAACACTATGGCTGTGTTATCCCATTAAAAAGAATCGTGTTAAATCTGAACGTTCCAAAAGCATTCCTTAACGGGGGTAGAGCCCAGTTCCCAAGGTAATGAATGGAAGAATGCCTTCTCCGTTTTCCCTGTTGGATAGGCCTCTGTGTCCAAACCCTTTCTGGGACCATTTCAGGAGAAGTGTCCAAAATTCATCCTGATACTGAGCTAAAGTCCACATTCCAAGAAAGTTTCTCCCTCCGCTCCTCAACCCATTTGCCCAGTGTGGGTTCTAGTCCTTTCTCTGTAGTCCAGAGTCAGCCTCTTCCTCTCCTCGTCTTTAAAACAATTGCACGGCGAGGAATGGCGAGCACCCTGCCTGGGAGCAGGAACAAGGCAGTTGGTTAGCCTCCAAGGAAATACTGCCATGGAGGGAAGACGGCCAGAGGCTGCCACAGCCTCCCAGGGAACATCAGAAATGGCTACATCTAGTTTTAATACCTCAACTTTGAAATGGTGTCACCTAAACTTTTTTTCAGATTCTGTGCAGACCAAGTAAAATGTACATCTAGCCAGCTGGGGCCTGTAGGCCATCAGTCCACCCTGTGTCCTGTCCTTTTTCCTCTAGGTGCCATGAGAATTTCTCTTCTTGTAGTAGGATGGTTGGTTTTGTAATGTGGATGCTTGTGAATATGCCGTTATCCAATCTGGGCTATTTCTCAGGGTTTTTTGTGTTTTTCATTTGGTTGGTTGGTTGGGTTTGTTTTTGTTTGTTTGTTTGTTTGTTTGTTGTTTTAGAGCATTAGAAGACAGGCAGCTGGGTTCCGGCCCCAAGAAAACACTGGATGATCGTGTGTAAGCCAACCATGTGCCCCTTCCCATGGTTGCATTTCCTTGTCTGTGAGAGGAGAAGACGACCTGGGTCCCCAGGGGGCCGCTTTACAGACTGTTCTCAATGGATTTCCCCTCTTTGCTGAGCCTCGACAAGTTCTAGAGGTTGGAGGTCTGAGAGTCGCGTGGCAGGGAGGTTGGCTGAGGCCTCTCGTCTGGGTCGCGTCTGCGCCTGCATGTACCCGTCCAGATGGAAGGGCAAGGCTGCTTTCTCTTCTCAGTATCCGTCCAGAAACCTGATTGCTTTCGGTCGGGGTATTGAACTCTGGCTCTTCACTGGGGTAAGACGAGCCATCGCGGGCTTCCTGCTGACGATCAGGGACCCAGCATCACGGATGGGACCGTGAGGGACTATTACTAGCAGTGGGCACATCTTGAAACCAGGCCCACGCGGGAGTTTTGCCGAAACTGTCTGCAGGGCACCGTGAGTCGGCTGCTGCCCTCCTGAGGAATCCCTTTGGAGACTTGTCCCTTCCTTTTACTCTTCCTTTTCTCCCCCTCCGGTTCTGGAGAGCTCACCAGAGCAATGTGTGCCATGGTGGCAGGGGGGACCAACACCCTCCTGTCTTGCCCTGCCGCTCTCTGGTCTGGCTTCTTCCCGGCTTCCCCTCCTCTCTCCAGGCACCCAGCTGGTCTCCCAGCCCTACCTGGGAACAGGAATCCTGAAAGATGACTCAGAGTCTCCGCAAACCCCGCCCCTCCCACTTGCCCTTCTCTCTCCCGATGATCCCTATTAAAGTTCAGTAAAACTCAGCGATCATAGCATTTACAGACAAATCTACCCTCCGTGCCCGACTCCCAGACAGCACGCTCATGATGACTGTGTACATCCTTGATAGTTAATTTTATGTGTCAACCTGTCTGGATTAAAGGCCACCCAGATATCTGGTTACACATTATTTCTGACTGTGCCTATGAGGTTGTTTCCAAGGAGACTCACGTTTGGCTGGTAGACTAAGTGGATTGAGCTCTCCAGGGTGGAGGGCCATGGGGGTCTGAAGAGAACAAAGGGTAGAGGAAGGAAGAATGCCTTCCATCTTTGCCTGAGTTCCCTTTCCGGTCTTCCCTTACCTTCAGTGCTCCTGGCTCTCAGGCTTTCCAACCAGGGATGGAGTCTGTGCCACTGGCCCTCTAGCTCTCAGGCCTCCAAATACACCACGGATGTTCCTGGTCTGCAGTTTGTGGATAGCAAATGGTGGGACTTCTCAGCCCCCATAATCTCAGCCTCTTTCTCAACCAATTCCTTATTAAAAAAAAAAAATTCCTATGTGTATATGTGTGAGTATATATATATATATATGCACACATGTATATAGAAATCTATATACATGTTTTTCTAGAGAACCCTAATATGTCATTAAGCGTGTTGGGTGAATTTGGGCTTAATTGGCCATGTGCCATGCTGTTCAGAGATGACCCATCTTTCTCATTGTTGTCCTGTAGTCTGTCTTGTTTGTTTGTGTTTGGTTTTGTATTTAGAGAGAGCACACATGAATGGGAGAGGGAGGCATAGAGGGAGAGAGAGAATCTTGAGCAGGCTCCATGCCCAGCATGGAGACCACTGTGGGGCTCCATCTCACCACCCTGAGATTATGACCAGAGCCGAAATCATGAGTCAGACACTAACCCGACTGGGCCACCTAGGTTCCCCCATATGCCTGTTTAAATGAGGGCAAGGGACATAGTTAGGTCAAAGAGTAGGGGGCAATCTGCATCCTACCTCAAAGACTATGGGTTGGTAAAGATGACCCTTAGGCTGCTGGGAAAGAGAACTGTTGGCAGACCCTTGGAAGACCTCCTGTTGAGTGAATGAATTCAAGTATGAGTAATGGGATTGCGGAGATACAACACTAAGGCTAACACTTCTGAATAGAAGCAGAGGGTCTCAAGTTTTGTGGAGAGAACCATGAATATGCCAGGAACTCTCTTGGAGAGAGGAAAGGGGATCCAAGCACCTGAATTCCATCTTGTTGCCTTTGTTTCTGGGGAAGGCAAGAAAGTTTTGAATATGATATCTGACAAGGCTATGCAATGAACCCTTAGCCTCTGACATTCTTGTCCCAAGTTAGCACAAAGAGGGGACATGAAAATGATAAGAGAAAGCTCCCATTTAGAAGTCTAAAAGACATAATAGTCTTTTAGGAGCATACCCACTTCCAGATTCCTAGAAGAGGCAACAGTAGTACAGTAGCAAAAGAAAATGACAGTATCAACTAAACCATTGGACAAGGCAACAGCAGAAATCAAAAGGTACAGTGGTGGTTGGACCATAGCAGTAGACACAGAGGAAGGGAGTAAACCTCATTAAGGAGCTCTGGAATAAAGGGAATAAAGGAGCTCTGGAATAAAAGGCTTGGGGGGCTTATAATCTCAGTTATCTAATGGGGCTGAGGCTGAGGGTCATTCACATTGTGACTTTTGGTGAAGCTTTCAGTCATTCATTTATTTTTTCATTCAATAGAAATTTGTTTGACTATCTTCTATGTATGAGGCATAGTGGATGAGTTGGCCCAGTCCAGGGATCAGTACATCTTTTCTATAAAGGGCCAGATAGTAAATACACAGGCTTTGTGAGTCATATGGTTTCTGTGATATTAAATGATTTATAATAAGAAATATATATTTAGTCTTTGTCCCATTCCTGGCACAGAGCTCCTAAAACCCTTGGAATTTCCTATGATGAAAGCAACAAGTCTTGTAATATTAGTGAAGTGATTTTTGTACCTCATCTGAGGATAGAAGCTCTTTTCCAGTGAAGTCAACAATGTGATTAGAGGGTTGGAACTTTCTGTTCCTATCCCCAACTTCAGAAGGACTGGAGACTGAGTCCAAACACCAATGGCATGATTTAATCAGTCATGCCTATATAATGAAGTCTCCATAAAAACCCAAGAGGATGAGGTTTTGAGAGCTTCAGGGTTGGTGAACACATGAAAATTTGGGAAGGGGCACCTGGGTGGCTCAGTGGGTTAAAGCCTCTGCCTTTGGCTCAGGTCATGATCCCAGGATCCTGGGATTGAGCCCTGCATCAGACTCTCTGCTCAGCAGGGAGCCTGCTTCCTCCTCTCTCTGACTGCCTCTCTGCCTACCTGTAATCTCTGTCAAATAAATAAAAATAAAATTAAAAAAAAAAAGAAAGAAAATTGGGGAAAGTGGCATGTCCAGAGGGCACAGGTGGTCTATGCCCCTTCATATATACCTTGCCCTGTGTATCTCTTCCACATGGCTATTTCTGAGTTATATCCTTTTATAATAAATTGGCATTCCAGTAAGTAAAATGTTTCTCTGAGGGCACGTGAGTGGCTCAGTGGGTTAAAGCCTTGCCTTCAGCTCAGGTCATGATCCCAGGGTCCTGGGATCGAGCCTTGCATCGGGCTCTCTGCTTGGCAGGGAGCCTGCTTCCCCCTCTCTCTGTCTGCCTCTCTGCCTACTTGTGATCTCTCTCTCTGTCAAATAAATAAATAAAATCTTAAAAAAAAAATGTTTCTCTGAGTCCTGTGAGCCTTTCCAGCAAAGTAATGCAAGGAGAGGGTCTTTGGAACCTCTAATCTATAGCTGGTCTGTCAGCAGCACAGTTGACAACCTGGACCTGCAAGTGGCATCTGAAGTGGGAGATGAAGGGAATAGTCCTGTTGGACTGAGCCTTTAACTGAGGGATCTTATGCTGTGTTCAGATAGGGTAGGAATTTAATTGAATGATAGGATACCTGGCTATTGGAATGTCGGAGTGTTGGAGGATTGCTTGGTGTTGGGGGAAACATACACATGCATGAATTGGTATGTTTCTCAATTTCTCTCACAATACTCCGCTCTGCCATTATAGCACATAAACAGCCATAGACAACAAGCAAATAAGTTCGTTTATTGCATGTATTCCAATAAGACATTATTTATAGAAACAAGGCGAGGGCCAGATTTGACTATGGGCTCTAGTTTGCTAACACTTGGTTTAGAGAAAATAGAGGTGCTGGTTATTAGTTCGCCTCTCCAGATTCACCCTATAGCCCTATTTCACCCTGCTCTCTGGGCCAAGAGACTGGGTTCTGCAGACTGTCACTCCAGCTCCTTGCCCTCTGGCTTCTGGTTATGTTTGGTCAATGGAAGGCCCTAGAAGGAGGTCAGGAGTTGGGAGAGAGGGTGGATGAATGTGGTCTCTCTACTCCCTCCCTTCTGGGCTGTGCCTCGGTAATGGCTGTGTTCCCATGCATACATGTGGGCACAGCTCTTACTGGTGGCTCATACCCAGGGCTATGCCTCTCACCCAGTCCCAGTAACAGCTCCCTTCCTTGGCCCTTCAGCCCCAGGGGTGGTAATGCTTTCTTACTCTTCCTAGTTCTGTACATTTCTCCATCCCTTGTTGATTTCCTTACCATTGCTCACACGTCATGTGTGGTTCCTTCATTAAACTCTCATCAAGCGTGCTCTTTCTTCCCTGCTGAACAGTGTCTGAGGATGCCCTGATAGTGGACCTTCACTGCTTTTAGGTAATAATATTGGTTACAACCTCAGATCCAGGAGCAACATGTGATCTAGACACGGCCAGTCAGAGCACCGAATCACCCAAGCCACAGTAACTGGTTCCAGAACATTCACATGAACCAAGTTGTTGCAGTTGGAGGGAATAATAATACTTATGGAGAAACTCCCAAGAAGTGCTGTCTGTTCCACTGAACTTGAGCCTGGGAGAGTAGGAATTTGAAGCTCCCAGTAGCTATTCTATGAAGCCTGAGGACAAGGTCTAACATAAAAGAAGGCAAAATCTGGAGATAACCTCATCTGAGATCCTGGAAGCAGATCTGCTCCTTGACATTTCTGTCAAGGAGACTATAAAGTTCTTTTTTTCTTCTTTTAAGCCATTTACAATTGAGATTTCTGTCCCTTGCATCCAGTAGCATAACTTATTTAAAAAAAATGAAAAACAAAACCGGTGACCTTTTTTTTTTCACAAAGTATATTTTCAATAAATGATAAATGTTATTTGAAGATTTTATTTATTTATTTGACAGAGAGATATCACAAGTAGGCAGAGAGGCAGGCAGAGAGAGAAAGGGGGGGAAGCAGGCTTCCTGCTGAGCAGAGAGCCCAATGTGGGGCTCGATCCCAGGACCCTGAGATCATGACCTGAGCCGAAGGCAGAGGCTTTAACCCACTGAGCCACTCAGGTGCCCCAACCTGTGACCATTTTATACCAACATCATACTCACTGAATTATCTCAGTAGGAACCACTCCTGTTTCATATCTGGATTTGATGCACGCTAATACTCCATAGTGAAACCCACACTGGATTTCAGTGATGGAAGCTAGAGCATTGGTTAGCCATCCACCCACGTCCACAGGGAAATGGTGGGAGTATAGCGGCATCTGGGTGGTTATTGCCTCCCCTACCAGAAAGAGACCTCCCAAGCTATCGTCTCACCCACTTGGACATTTGACAGTAGCCAAGAGAGAAAACTCATCCGAATGAATGGGAAGATTGGTGCTATTGTTGGCAAGACAACGAGTGGCAGCCTGCTCTTTTTTAATGGTCATGAACAAATTACGACTCTGTACCAGTAACCAAAATAGAGACAATTGGGCCTAATAAACATTAAGTCTCAAAGAGATCATCTAACCAATAACCTAAAATGTCTTTTGTAGACTCCAAGAGTGTTAATTATACTAAATCTTATTCTATTCATTAATTCATTTAAGAATTTGCTGAGTGAATGTCAGCCTCGTGCAGGACAAGGATGACAAAGAGGTTTCATTTCCTAGGCCAGTTGTGGTTGCGGCTGCTCCAGGGGCTGTGTTGAGAACAATTGTAAGGCCAGATCTGAGCCTTACAACTGGCCACAAGAATGAGTATCGTAGTCCATTTAAGGTGTCTTCTGTGCAAGAAAGGAGTATACAAGGTACTTGTCGTCCCTGAGAGTTGAAAAGTGAATCTGGAGTAAGGACGAGTAGATCAGTGATGAGTCTCTTCCTGTCCATGTGCCTTGGTTTCCTCAAATTTTTAAAATAAGAGAGTCGATCCAAATAACTTATAAGGTTCCTCCTTGCTTTCCTTATTTATTTATCCATATTTTACTTGTTGGCTTCTGCCTGGCAGCCATGGACGAAATTTGTCCCTGTGTTGGGGTGATCGCCCATCTGGTACATAGAAGACTAAATCTGGTTTCCCAGACTCTTACGTAGTAAGGGTGCAACCTTGGAAACTGAGTCCATCAACCAGACCTATCTGTGTTGAATTTGTTTGAAAACTGGTGGTGGCAAGAGACAGGCTCTGCACAGAATCCATCTGGCACGGACGAATGCAGGAACCCCTACTTTGTGGAAGCTCTGGTCCCAGAGTAGCTGGCAGTAATGTCTAGTGCTGGGCTGTGATGGCAGCCACAGTTGGGGGGTGGCCTCTGATGGTTCACTGAGGCGGCTCGGCAGCCTAGCTGGGGGCATTGTTCCTGGTTATTCCTGGCATCTTCCAATCCTTCATCTTTGGGCCTCCTTCAACTTTAGCTGTTTAATTCTCTTTACAATAAAATCCTTTCACTGCCAAAATGAGCTGCAGTGGATTTCTTGGTTCTCAAGGAGCTTAAAAACTTGGGATCAGAACTGAATGCCTTCAAATGTACATTTTTCTCTTTTAAAGATGAAAAAAAGGTCTTTTATGAATTATAAATAGTATGCTTAGCTGATAGCTTACAAAATGCATTTTGTTGTAGTTATAAGCAAGATAATTATTGCAGATGGATAAATACATGTCAAAAAGGGATGTTAGTCTCACTTTTTCTTCTTTGTTACTCTAAGTACACTAGAGAAATGTAATCTTTTTAGTGTTTATGGTTCAGTTTTACACTGAAAGACCCTTCTTCTTGGGGCACTGGGTGGCTCAGTGGGTTAAAACCTCTGCCCTTGGCTCGGGTCATGGCCCTGGGGTCCTGGGATCGAGCCCCACATTGGGATTTCTGCTCTGTGGGGAGCCTGCTTCCTCCTCTCTCTCTGCCTGCCTCTCTGCCTACTTATGCTCTCTCTCTGTCAAATAAATAAATAAATAAAATCTTTAAAAAAAAAAAAAAAGAAAGACCCTTCTTCTTAATCATTGGTAGTGTGATTTTCAAGAGTTTATAGGAACACTTTGGTTAGGTTTCTAGTAGTTTTTAAAGTTTTCTCATGATCAGAACAAAATATCCCATAATGGCAGATGGCCACAGCAAAGACTCATTTAACTAATTGTCTTTGCAAGTGTTTCTTTAGAGAAATTGAAGCTTACTCTGCAAACACTGTGTATAAGAAAGACTACCTTGGTGGGGTGCCTGGATGGCTCAGTAGGTTAAGCTTCTGCCTTCGGCTCAGGATCCTGGGATGGAGCCCCACGTCGGGTTCCCTTCTCAGCAGGGAGCCTGTTTCTCCCTCTCCCTCTGTCTGCTGCTCCCCCTGCTTGTGCTCTCTCTCTATGTGCATCAAATAAATATATTTTAAAATCTTAAAAAAAAAAAAAAGAAAGAAAGAAAGGCCACATTGCTTTATTTTCTTCAATCAATTGAAATTTACTCTCCAGCTTACCATACTATTTGAAAAACAGGTGTTTAGAAGTCATGTCTCAAAATAGGCTAAGGAAGTCTTATCTCCTTCATATTATCCCTCAACAATCCATTTTCACATTCTGAAATAGACAATAGATATTTTATACAAAAGAGATATTCATCTGAAAATTCAAGGTCCTTCCTTGGAACCTGACTACTGCTCTTAAGTTCTCCCAGTATTGATATTTTGGACCTTAATTATTAGGACTTCTTCTCCCCTTGTTCTCCTAGCCCTTCCTTCCCTAGGACTTACAAAACTCCTAGGGTCTTAGAGCAAAACTTAGGAACACAAACTCACTGGATAAAATAAAAGATTCTAGCCATAATAGAAAAATAGATATCAGATTTCCTTTCTACTTTCAATCATTAGAATGCTGGACAAAAGGTATGGAGTAGTGCTGGACATTAGATACTAGGCAATGGAGAGGCATAAGCTTTGGAAGAAGAAAAATGCTCCAGATGAACTGCCTATTCATCCCTATGAAAAATTCAGTATGTTAAAAAAAAATGTGCCTGGGGCTATGTTGTAAATCAAGTCACAGAAAAGTGGATTCCAAACAAAACAGAATGGTTTTTCTGGGTGGAGGAAAGATAGATTAGAATTCAGGGATGCTGAGGTGACTGACATTTTCAGGTTAGGGCACCTGAGAAAAGAGAGGCCCAAAATTATGATTAAGGATCTCCTTGAGTCTTGGCTGGTACTAAGCCACACATGTTTAGGATGAGAATCCAAGATGTCTGACAGAGAACAACTATTTGTGAGGTGTAATCTGAATGGGAATTACAGATATATTTTGGCTCTGATAAACCAGAGAGTGAACTTCACTAAAATCCCACAGCAATTAGTTGATACTCCAGAATAATCAACGTTAGTAATATGCCATTCTAGCCCTAGAGTAAGAACAACTTTAGACCTGCCCTCACAAAGCCTACAACCAAACCTTGACAAAACCAGTCTAAGCTGCAAATGAAGTAACTGCAAGTGAAATAAAACATAAAACAAACAAGCAAACAAACAAAAAAACCCACTTACTGAAGGAACACTCTCAACTAAATAACATCCCAAAAGTCAAGCACACCATAACAAATTCCTAGATATACAAAGAAGCAGGAAAATGTATTACATATTCAAGAGAAAAAATAGTTAATAGAAACAGATCCAGAGTTGACAGAGATGTTAGAATTAATGGCCCAGGATTTTGAAACAACTTTCATAAATATACCCAAGGATTTAAAAGAAAATATGGATATTAAGTGTGGACAGAAAAGGAATTAAAACAAAGTTAGAGAAATCATGAAAAGAAATGTAAATTGTCAGTGAAAAATACAATATATGAAATGAAAATCACTGAATGGGCTTAACAGATTTGACATTGCAGAAGAACATGTCACTAAACTTGAAGACTGATCAAAAGAAATTATCCAAAAAAATTTAAAGCATTTTTAAAATAAGCATAACCAGGGCATCTGGGTGACTCAGTTGTTAAGCGTCTGCTTTTGGCTCAGGTCATGATCCCAGGGACTGGGATTGAGCTCCCTGCTTGGCGGGGAGCCCACTTCTCCCTCTCCTGCTTCTGCTTGTGTTCCCTCTCTCACTGTTTCTATCTGTCAAATAAATAAATAAAATCTTTAACAATAAAATAAAATAAGCATAATCTTAGTGATCATAGGACCATATCAAGAAGCCTAACATTTATAATTGTGGTCCCTGAAAAGCCTCAATAAATTCCAAGTATGATAGACATCAGGAAGCTGTATCTATTCATATAATAGTCCACTTGCTGGGAACAACAATGGCAAAAAATTCTTATACGCGGGAAATATCACCTCCAGGGGAATGAGGGTAAACATAAAAACTTCTCATCAAAACCCTTGCAAACCAGAAGGCTGTAGAATAATATTTAAAGGGCTAAAAGGAGGGGGGAAATCTCATCAAATTACAGGTCTATATTCAGCAAAAATATCTTTAAAAATGAAGTTAAAAATAGAGACCTTTCTATATAAACAAATGCTGAAAGAATTCATTCCAGTAAACCACAACCCAGGAAATGTACACATAAGCCCATCAGTCTCAAATGAAGATAACAGTCAGAAAGATGGGGCCTTCAGGGAGGAATGAAGAGCACCAGAAATGGTGAACACACAATATATAACATACTTATTAATAAATTTATTAAAAAGACAATTGACTATTTAAAGTAGGGAGTTGTAACAAGCAAAGTAAAATATATGACAATAGCAAAGGCAGAAGGAAGTTAATGGAAGTATATTATATAAGTAACTGCATATATGTGAGGTAGTACAATATATAATGGACTATAATAAATTAACAATGTATATTGTAGTTCACCTTAAAAGATAAACAGGTATAGGTAAAAGCCAGTAGAAGGGATAAAATGGGATACTAAGAAATATTTGTGTAACTCCAGTGAAGGCAACAAAAAAGGAATAAATAAAGGACAGATGCATCAAATAGAACACAAATAGCAAAACAATAGTCAAATCCCATGGTCTCAATAACATTACATGGAGATGGACTGTACACTGTAAGCAAAAGGTAGAGATTCAAGCTGGATAAAAGCAGGATCCAATGATATGTTGCTTGTGAGAGATATACTTTAAGCATAAAGGTACAGATTGCTTAGATGTGAAATTATGAAAAAAGATGTTCCATGCAAATATTCATCATAAGAAAGTTAGAATGGCTGTATTAATATCAGACATAGTAGATTTCAGGGCAAAAAATCCTACCAGAGATAAGCAGGGACATTTCATAACAGGGTCCATTTATCAGGAATACGTAATAATTACACATGCACATATACTTAATACCAAGTTCAGAATACATGAAACTGACACAATGAAAGGGCTCAGTAGACAAATCCACAATCATGGTTAGAAATTTTAACACTTTCTGTAAGTGGCTGATAGAAAAGTTACACAAAAAATTTCAATAAGGATCCACAAGATCTGGACAACACTGTGTTTAATTGTCTTTTATAGAACACGATGCTTAAAAACTGTAGAATACACATTATTTGCAAATGCACGTGGAATACACACCAAGATAGAGTATATCCTGGGCTGTCAAACAAGTTCATTAAGTTTCAAAGGATTTAAGTTATACAGAGTTTAATTCTCTCACCATAGAGAATTAAGTTACACATTAGTAACAAAAAGATATCTTAAAATTTCCCAAATCTTTAGAAACCAAGCCATACACTTCTAAATAACTCATGGGTCAAAAAGAAATCACAAGAAAAAATTGAAAATAATAATAGTAATGAAAATAATAAAAAAATGACAACATATAATAAGATATATTATAATACACATAATATATAATATAATATAAAAATATAAAATTAAATATAATAAAAATAAATAATAATGAAAACAGAGCACACCAAAATATGTGGGATGTAGCAGAGCAGGGATAGAAGAAAATGTCTAGATCTAAATACTTTATTAGAAAAGAAGAAATTCCATTTTAAAATCAGTCACCTAAAATCAGTGACTTCTACTTTAAAAGCCTAGAAAAAAAAAAGAGAGCAAAGTAAACCCAAAGTAATCAGAGAAGAGAAAGTGTATAAACAGAAACTAGGAAGAACGAAAGCAGTTAAACAGGCAAGACAAACACTAGAGAAGATAGAAAGCTGTTTCTTTGAGAAGATTAATGAAGTCGGTATATCCCAAGCAAGGCTGATCCGGAAAAAAAAAAGAAACATAAAATACTAATACTAGGAATGAAAGGGGGAATATCAGTTCAGCTATTTCAAACAATGAAAGGATAATATAGTAATTGTATGAGAAATTTTATGCCAATGAATTTGACAACTTAGATGCAAACAGATTTCTTGAAAGATACCAATACTGACCCACAAAAATAGAAATTTGATTATTAAATGAAAATTATAATTTATGTATTATAGAATATAATTTTATGCACTATAATAGCATATATAATTTATAATATAATAATGTATATAACATAGTAATTAAAATCTGTATAGTTCCATATCCATTAAAGAAATCAAATTTATAGATGAAACCTTCCCAAGAAGAAAATTTCAGACCAGGTTTGCTCCTCTGGTGAATCCATCAAACATTTAAGAAAGAAATAATACCTATCTTGTATAAACTCTTCTAGAATATAGAAAAAGTGAATACAACTCATTTTATGAGACCAGTTGAACCCTGAAAAAAAACCTGTGAAGGATATTATGAGAAATAAAAGTTGCAGACCAATATTCTTCATAAACATATATGCAAAAATCCTTAACACAACATTAGCAAATAAAATCTAGCAACACAGAAAATAATCTATTCTGACCAAGTGGGTTTATCCCCAGGAATGCAAGGTTGGTTTGGCATTTAAAAATTAATCAATATACTTCACTATTTTAATAGAATAAAGAAAAAATGTGATACTCTTAATGTAGAAAGAGCATTTGATGAAATTCAACACCCATTCATTATAGAAACTCTGGGAAAACTATGAATAGAAAGAAAACATGAAAAAGACTTTTTAGGAACAGACCAGTATGATTATGAATCAAGATTTTTAGAAAGTTTAGACCAGCCTTTTACATAACAACCCCAATCTGGAAACTACCCTAATGTCCACCAGCAGGAGAATTAAGATGCAAATTGTGGTCTATTCACACCATGGAATACCACTGTGCAATAAAAAAGAAATGAATTACTGAAATGTGCAACATCCATGAGTCCTAAAACACTGATGAGTAGAATATGTAAGACACAAAATTGTACATAGCATATGCGTCCATTTATATAAAGTCTTGAACAAAACTATGTTGATAGAAAGCAAAAGAGTAGTTTTCTCGAGGGTGTTGGGATTAACTGAGTAAAGGCATGAGGAAATTGTCCAGGGTAAATGAAACGTTTCATATCTGGATAAGAGTGTGCAAGTATGGGTTATAGGAGTGCAAGCAGTTGTCAAAGCTCACCAGACTATATGGTTAAGGTCTTCACATTTCATTGCATACAAATTACAGCTCAATAAAACAAATTAGGGGGAAAAATCTTTACTATATATACCTCTGATCTTTTGTCTACGTTGGTTTTCCAAGACCTTGTGGTTACAGGACAGGAAGTTTTCTTTACATCACACCAGGAAAAAAAATGCCTTTGACGCCATCTGTAGGTGGTTTCTAAGAAAAATAATTCCTGGGTCACAAACCTAGAGACTGTCAACTGAACCAAACATTGCTTTTGGTTTTGGTTTTTGTTTTAACAAAAAGCAAAACCAAAACCAAAACCAAAAAAACCTCCCAAGTGATTTTTGTTTTAAGGATTTTATTTGTTTGAGAGAGAGAGAAAGAGAGAGATAGAGAGAGAGAAAGCACAGGAGCGTACAAGCTGGTGGAAGGGGCAGAGAGAGGGAGAAGCAGGAGTCCAATGTGGGGCTCCATCCCAGGCCCTTGGGATCATGACCTGAGCTGAAGCCAAACGCTTAACCCACTGAGTCACCCAGGCACCCTCCCCAGGTGATTCTAATGTGCAACCAGGCTTGAGAATCACTGCTCTAGATTACCACCCAACCAGGACACTCCAGGGAGCTGGAGCTTAATTTTCACTCCTTATGGAACTCTTGGATGAGGCACTTCCAACCTCTGTCAGTCATTGTCCTACTAGAGAAACATGAACCACTTGGGATTTGAAATGAGAAATGTAACACAGGGAATTGGTTATCCAGGTGATGGAAGAACTAAGAAGCCAATAGAAGACAGACCAACCCAAAGATTAGAAACAGCAGGAAGTTCCTATAAAAAAGCCAATGTTTCAGTTCAAGCAGTCTAGCAAGAAGAGTTTCCTCCTCCTTGAGACAGGATCAATCTTTTTTTTTTTTTTTTTCCTATCTAGGCCTTCAACTGATTGGATGAGGCCCACCCACATTGGGGAATATAACTGGCTTTGTTTTCACTGCTGATTCAAATGTTAATCTCCACCAGAAACACCCTCACAGACACACCCAGAATAATGTTAGACCAAATGTCTGGGCATCCTGTAGCCCAGTCAGGATGACACAAAATTAACCATCATGGTTTCCCAGAGAAAAAAATTGGGGAGTCATCTTTGACTTCTCTCTTTTATATTCTCTATCAAATCAATTAGCAAATTCCAATGGCTCAAAATAGGACCAGAATTTGGCCATGTTTAATCACTTCTACCACTCCCATCCTCGTCTAATACCACTATTATCTCTTGTCTGGATGATAGCAATAAATGCCTCTCTACTATTTCTTGTGCCCCATTTTCTATCAAAAGAGATTTATTTATGTATTTCAGAGGGAGAGAGTGCAGATATGGGGAGAGGTGCAGGGGAGGAGGGAGAGAATCTTCCAGCAGATTCCCTGCGTAGTGGCCAGCCCAGCCTGAGATCACGACCTAAGCAGAAACCAAGAATCTGATGCTTAACTGACTGCACCCCCCAGGGACCCCCCCAACTTTTCTATCTATTCTTTTTTTTTTCTTTTTTAAGATTTTATTTATTTATTTGACAGAGAGAGAAGGAGAGCACAAGCAGGCAGAACAGCAGAGGGA
The DNA here is from genome assembly GCF_030435805.1 of Mustela lutreola. Lineage (NCBI taxonomy): Eukaryota > Metazoa > Chordata > Mammalia > Carnivora > Mustelidae > Mustela > Mustela lutreola. The sequence goes on from NC_081297.1 coordinate 125,264,826, forward strand.
GAGGGAGAATTAGGCTCCCCACTGAGCAGGGAGCCTGATGCGGGGCTTGATTCCAGGACCCTGGGATCATGACCTGAGCCAAAGGCAGTTGCTTAATCAACTGAGCCACCCAGGTGTCCCTCTATCTATTCTTAATCCAGCAGTCAGAATCATAAAATTGCTCCTGCCACTCCAGTGGAAAATCCTCTAATGACTTCTCAGATCATTTTGAATAAAATGTCTCCCTGCTCCCTCACTCACCCCATTTCTTCCCATTCTTCCCATTGCTCACACCACTTTAGTCCAGCTGTTTCGCTCAAAATATGTCAGCACACTCATCTCTGAGCCTTTGCACATGCTTTTCCTTTCAAAAGGTGTATCCTCAGATACACCTGTGCCTCACTACCTCACTACCTCTCACCTCCAGTAGTCCCCTGTTCAGCTCCAAGGAGAGCTTAATTAAAATAGCACACCCCAGGGGTACCTGGGTGGCTGAGTCAGTTGAGCTTCTGACTCTTGGTTTTGGCTCAGGTTATAACCTCAAGGGTCGTGAGATGGAGCCCCATGCCCAGCATGGAGCCTGCTTGAGATTCTCTCTCTCTCCCTCTGCCCCTCTCCTGCTTGTGTGCTCTCTCTCTCTCTTAAAAAAAAAAAAAAAAAGCACACTCCATTGCCCTTCACTCTCACTGTCTACCTCCATCCTCTGGATCATATTTTCTTTATAGAACTGACTGTGAGTAGTATCTAGAACAGTAAATGACACATAGACAAGCTAATTAAGTAAGGGCAGAAACCAGTCAAAGCTGGTTGGCTTAACCATTTTGCAAAACTATTGCCATGACAAGTTGCTGACTTGAAACAATAATCATAAAATTTCCCTTGAGGTAGCGAATTATTACCCTACACACAATTATAGACCGGAATACTATTTACTAATTTTTTTTTCCCTGCCAGGATTCTAGGACTCTAGATACTATGAAAGCCTCAAACAAAAGTAATAGTGGGAGAAAATGGTCCTCAAATACCAGTCTTTAAATTGCTGGTATCCCCTTCTCAAGCCTGGGACCTGTGGGAAGAGTCTTCCGATTGTAGGAGGTGGGTAATGAGGGTTGTCCCCTTCATCTCCCCACTGAGCCCGAAGGAGGTACAGTTATAGTATACCTATAAAAATAATAGCTATTGCTTAATGAGCCTCTACTGCTCGCAAAGTACTGTGTTAAATACTCTCAACTCATGTAATCCTCATTACAGCCTTAGGAACAATATGATATTTCCTTGTTTTATAGGGTCAGAGACTGAGACTCAAAAAGTTACATCCCTTGCTTGGGTCACATCCTGGAGAAAGTGAAGACAGGATTCCAAATGAAATGTATATGATTCTATAACCCACAGAACTCATGGGAGCCTTTCTTTTCCAAAATGTAGGGCAGTTTCTTCTCATTGTAAAATTGCATTTCTTGACGATGCTGTGAGTCTTTGATCTCTTTTGTTCTGGGTCTTTATTAACATTACTGAGGAGTCCCCTTAGGAGTCCTGGTCTTCCTGGCATAAGACAGAGAAGATGGATACGGCCTGACCAGTGGAGTCTTAGAAGATTTAATTAGTTCCGGGGGTGTCTGGGTAGTTCATTCAGTTAAGCGATTGACTCTTGATTTAGGCTCAGGTATGATCTCAGGATCAGAGATGGAGCCCTGTGTCAGGCTCCATGCACAGTAGGGAGTCTCCTGGAGACTCTCTCCCTCTCCCTCTGCCCCTCCCCACACACTCTCTCAAATAAATAAAAACATCTTAAAAAAAAAAAAGAAGAAGACTTCATTAGCTCCATCAGGGCAGCCCCATACCATGTGATGTGCAGACACGTGATTCATGGCACAGAATGGAGGTCACGTGATGTCACACACTCAAGTTAGCGGTATAAGTTCTCACAGCGCTTCTTACAGGTAGAGACTCTTCTCCACATTTAGATGTCTTTTCATAATTTTCTCCTCAATCTGACCCTCTTCTCATGATCCTCATCATTCGCACTCCAAAAGGAAGCATTGAGGCTATTGTAGGGAAAGATGATCGCCTCAAGAATGGAAGTGTGACATTTGTCCTCATTGGGAGATGTTTGTCTTTGTTGCGAAAAGTCTGGTGTGGCGATGTTATCTCCTTAAGTTCTCCAGCCTCTTGCTACCCCCCACCCGTAGTCATCACCCTGGAAAAGCCCCAATAGTTCCTGAGGCTCCAGGGGTCTCAGCTGCGAGGGTATTATGTAGAACGTCCTCTTCAGCATTGAACAAACTCCCAAGTTTATGGAAATCATAAATATTCCAGCCCTGTCTATATAACCACCCTACTATGGTCCCAATAAAACATTTTGGATGAAAGGAAAATGATCAGAGTACCTTCTCAGGGAGCTAAACCCATGCCAGGGCAGATTGGTTATATGCCTTGTCCCTTAGGCTCACTCCATTCCCACTTGAGGGGTTCCTTTTTTTTTTTTTTTTTAATCTTCACAATAGTTGTTTTGATCTTTTTGTGGATTATACAGTAGTAGACATTTCTTCTCCCAGCAATTTGAACAGTGGAATTGGGTTAAGAATCCCTCCTGGTTCTAGCCAGTGCCTTCTGCTGACCACTGCTGGTCGGTCGGCTCAGGTTTCATATGGTCTTTTGGGTTCTGATAGAGATATGCTGGCAATCAGCATCTTCCTTTTTTCTGGAGGGACTCAAGTGTGCTCACATCACTCTGCAGTTTGAGGGTTATCTCTTCTTGGTTTTAATCGCTATGTTCATGAAATCTTGCTATCATCATCTCTTTAACCTCTGTACAATTCAGAGACATTGTAGCTGCCAAGGTTCTGGCTCATGCTTTAGTCATTCCCTGACTGTACCATGCCGAGACTCCTGGCTGCCTTTCCCTTTTGTCTGCAAGGACTGGCTTGCCAAAATATTATGTCTTATTTCAAGGATTCTTTTTTTTTTTTTTTCCCCCGTTTCTTTGTAAGTCTCATGTTAACCTGTTACGTTATGTGGTCAGCTTCATTGCTTCTCTTTATCTGAAGATTATTATGATTTTTTTAAACGTCCTACTTGCTGGAAACTTGCTATCTCAGGACTGTTACATTTCAGGTAGACATCAGATTCTGGTTTGGTGCTCTGGTGTGTTTCTCATAAATCCCTCCATTCTATTTCCTTTTCCCTCAATGACCTCCTCAGTTGATATCATAGCTGATTGCCCCAGGCAAAGGGAGAAGTTGGATATGATGATCTAAGCAGGCATCCAGGCCACACTGAGTTGTAGAACACCACAGTCTTGAAGCAATCCCTGGATTCTACAGGGATTGCTTAGTTCAACTTCCTTCCAAAAGAGAGAAGTTATTGTATAGTACAGCGTCCATAATTCCCTCCTCTGCTTGAATCCTTTTAAGCCGGGAGAATTCATTAGTTGGCTAGGTAAAATTGCTCCCTTCTAATTACTGGAACTTTCTTTCTCCCATTTAACTGAACTCTGCCTCCCTGTAACTTCCTACCATTAGTTCTAGGTCCGCTCTCTGGAGTGATACAGAAACAGTAACCTTAGTCTTATGATAGCGGTTGTTACTATATATTGAATACTTGCAAGGTTCTATACCAAGTATCTCATACACTGTAATCATCAACGTTCCTCAGACAGAAGTCAACTCTGGCTGAGTATTAGTTCTCTTTGACAATATCATAAGTTATCCCCAAACTTAGTGGCTTAAGAAAATAAACTTTAATTGTCCCACAATTTCTGTAAGTCAGGAAGAATTCAGAAGCAATTTATAGATAATTCTGGGTCAAGGTTTCTCTTTGGATTACAGTCAAGATTTCAGCTGCTCTTAAGTCATCTGAAGGTCTGAGTGGGGCTGAGGAATCTGCTTCTAAGCTCCCTCACATAACTGATGGCAAGAGCCCTCAGTTCTTTGCCGTGTGGACCTCTCTAGCCATTGCAGCTAGATTCTCCTGGAGTGAGTGACATGAGAGACAGACAGACCCAGTGAAGGAAGCCTTAGTATTTTATGACCTAATCTCTGAAGTCACAGATACATTTTTAATATCTATATTTTATTTATTTATTTATTAAAGATTTTATTAATTTATTTGACAGAGAGACACAGTGAAAGAGGGAACATAAGCAGGGGAGTGGGAGAGGGAGAAGCAGGCTTCCTGGCGAGTGTGGAGCCCAATGTGGGGTTTGAACCCAGGACCCTGGGATCATGACCTGAGTTGAAGGCAGGTGCTTAACAACAGAGCCACCCAGGTACCCCTATATTTATTTAATTTGAGAGTAAAAATGAGGTTTCTGGGCAGAGGCAGACTGATTACTTAGTCGGGCACATTTTGGTGGCAGTTCCCCTTTTCCCATTTCCCTCTTGGGATGACAAGGTCAGAGGCAGTGGACCCTATACATGTTGGGGCGGGGGGGGGGGGGGGGTCTGTACCACAGGAGCCAAACTCTGAAATTACAAATCTCAAACCATATTATGCGGGAGCGGAACATTTACCACCCTCCCCTTCAGAGAAAGGGAGAAGGAACTTGGAATTTTATCTCCCTGATCTGGGTACAGAGTTCTCTACCCAGCGACGACGTAAGCATTTCACTCCAGAGAAGAAAAGAAAGATTTTACCATCCTTTCAAGAGGAGTAGATGTCGCCACCAAAAAGGAGACAGGTGGCATCAGTCTGGCTCCCATACACGAGGGAGAGCAAATGGCTATGGGAAGAAAAGAAGGTACATCTCTATGTTCGTAGCCCTCGGAAATTACAGGGAGCTCCCAGCCGCACGATTCAGACCAGATTTCGGAGTCAGGTCAGGCTCTGACTGGCGGGGGAGGGTGGGAGACTGGATCTGAGCTGCCGAACTTCAGTGCCTGAGGCCAGGCCTGGGTAGGCTTACACTGGAAACTGCTACAAGCCCTTGAAGCATTTGGAGCTACTTACCACAGAGCACGCTACCCCAATTCTTCATCATTCGGTGGCCTTTCTCCAGCTACTCTCTGTTTCATCGATGTCCCACTGACTGTGTGGTGTTTGATGCTCCAGGCACAGTATGTCCAGCGCAGAGAACAGTGGGGCTATTAAACACATCCAGAGAGGGTGCCCGAGGTGCTTGTTTGTGGGATGAATCAAACAAAGGAAGATTGTCATGACAAGAACTTGGGTGAGGATTGAGAAATATCTCTGGGATTCATAGGAACATATCCAGTTTAGTTAAGGTCACCATTTATTGGACACTTTTATATCCCCAGGCGACTGAGCTAGTTTTGGGGTGAAAAACATGAACATCACATATATTTCTTGGCAGTTGAAGAACTCACATCCTCGATTTCCGACTCCTTCACCCAGCCTCTCCACCAGTCCAGCCACATCAACTTCGTAGGCGCACTTGGCACGCATCCAGCCCTCACTCCCTGCGCCATCACCTTTGGTGTTCAAGCCACCATCAGCATTCGCTGGAACACTTCTGACAGGTCTCCCCCCTTACGCTCCTATTTTCCTCCAATTCTGTCTTCCCCACTGCATACTTTAAAAAATTTAAATCATATATTATACACAATTTAAATAAAAGATCACTCTCCTGCCTAAAAATCTTCCATTGCTATTTAATTGAGTTTGAATAAAATTCAAACTTCCTCCCTCCTTGCCTCCCTCAAGGCTCTGGATCTGGTGTTTGCTTCTGCTGTACCATCCTTTCTACTTGCCTCTCACTCACTGTGTCACAACCACACTAGCCTCCAGTGCCTCTCAGGCGTTAGATGTCTTTCATGCCTCAGGACCTTTGAATGTGCCAGCTCTCAGCCAGAGGCTCTCCATTGCTCCTGTCACTGCCCTAATACACATCCTCGCCCTGTTTTCAACACGATTAGGTCCTTTTCACCTTCCAGGCCTTCCTCAAACATCCTATTTACACCATCTTCTTATTCTCCGATCAAGGCACCATTTGTTTCCATCAGAGAATGTGTCCCAAATTGTAATTACATGTTGCTTACTTGTTTATAAGCCACTTTTCTCCACCAACCAAAAGTAACTTGGGAGAAGAAACTATACTTTGTTGCCACTGTGTGCCTGGGACCTAGTACAGCAGTCTGCCTGACCAACAGTAGCAGGTTCTTGACAAGTAATCGTTTCATGAATGTTTATTTAAATGACCACTTACATAATTTTAAAAAGAAGTTAGTAATTGGGAAACATGACACCCTAATAAATTTTTGTGAGGATTAAATGTATTGTTGTGAAGGATAAATGAGATATGTGAAACCATTTAATATCGTGTAATATAGTGGGTATCATCTCTCCCTTCCCCCATCCTTTCTTTTTTTCCTTCCTTCCTTCCTGTACTAAGAAGAATATGGAACTCTCTTGACTACCATTTTCTTTCCGGTCTATCCTTCCTACTCATGAATGTTGGTGGTGAAGAGATTTTATCTCCCTAAGGAAATTCACTCCTTTAAAGGACATGAAATAGAGAGGAAGGAGGTTTTAATGATCTTTTAAGACCATCTGTAAAGAGCATTGCTCTGCAAAAGTGTTCAAGCCTCCTTATACCTGTGAGAAATTCCTAGACAAAGTTGCCATCTGGAATGCCTGCTTCACTCTCAACAAGAAAGACAGAGACCATAGCAGAAGTGAATTTAGAAATAACAACAGTCACAGCTAGTGCTTAATGAGCCCTTAACGTGTACAGGCTCTGTGCTAAGCATTTTACCTGCCTCCTTCCATTTAATCTGCCAGCAACCTGAAGAGGAATGCGCTGTGATTACCCCCACTTTACAAGGGAGAATATGGGGCTTAGCAAAGATTCTAATGCAGGCATGTCTGACTCTGGAACTTTCTGGCAATTTCCTGAGTGGGTTCCCAGTTTTTATTCTTTTCTTCCTGTTTGGTACGTGAACCTGGCCTGCGTCAATGCCTCACCCGTTCTTGGCACAGTATTTTAGCTTTCTGTGTGACAGCCAGCCTGGGGAAGTGTACCTAGTTCTTTTGTGAATTCTCCCTGCTTCCCAGCCTCCTACATGGTCATCCCATTTTCCCTTTTTGCAGATTACTCTGTATTTCATAGATTACTGGATTAACCAATAGATGAATATTACTGAAACCTGTTTTTACATATCACCTCCACTCGAAAGGTTTTCTGGGTTCTCCTGGAGCTCAAGATACCAGTTCTGGTTCTCCCTTTCCCAAGTTGTGTGTCACTGGGCAAGGTACTGGATTTCTCCGAGTCTCAGTTTTCTTGCTTCTAAAATGAAAATGACTATAACTACTCTCTAAGATCACTAGGCTTGGACAAAATTCTCTGTCCATCTGGACAGGCTTGGTTGTGCTCGTATGATAAATAATCACTGGAACTCTGTGGTTTTGTCCTCAGTCCCGCTGTATTCTCACCATATGTCTACCTTCTTCACTTCGAGGCTCCAGCTGGTGGGGTAGCCTTTCTCTGAAATGTTGGCATATATGGGCTGGTGAATCTGGGTGATGAGTCATATAATCTCCCAAGTGATGTAGAGGCCTTGTGCTGGGACAGTGTCATACATGTGGATAGCACTGGAGAAATGCTTCCTCCTTTGTGTGTCCAAGGAGGCGCCACACTAATGTCTGGCCTTAACATGCAGCCTGGCCCTGTGGGCTGTGTTGAGCTGAGATGTCATTTTAGAACCCACTTTCAGTCAGTATGCCCTTCTGAACAGCTGAATTCTTCCCTATGTCTCCTGGCTTCATCATCTGGGTGGGTTACCACAAACTCAGTAGTCTGAAACTACAGAAATGTATTCTGTCCCAGTGCTGGAGGCCAGAAGTCTAAAATCAGGATGTTGGCAGGGCCACAGTCTCTCCACAGTTTCTAGGGGGAAAATATGTTCTTTATTTCTTCCAGCTCTGGTGGCTGTCAGCTTTCCTTGACATGTGGCCACATCCCTCTGACCTTTGCCTCCCTGAACACGTTACCACCTCCTGTTCTGTGTGGTTCCTCTGTGTCTCTTAAAAAGAACGCTGTCATTGGACTTTGTGTCCTCCTGGACAATCCAGGATGATCTCATCACAAGATCCTTAAATTAATCACATCTTCAAAAACCTTTCTCAGATAAGGTCACTTTCATAGGTTTCAGGAATTAGGATATAGACATATCTTATGGGGTGACCATAGGTCAACCCACTATCGTTGCCAAGCGCATACTCTTGAGCATTACAAAGTTTACGGCTCAGTTGTTTTTTACTGTTTTGGGATGAGGTTGATCTTACCCATAATCTTAGTCTTTCAGTGATCAAATATTTTATATAAACCCAGAACCCAGGGAAAAGATTTGTTTCCACCATATCATTTTGTATCTCTGAGTAATTGCATGAATGTAGGCCCATGGTGGCCCACCAGAAAGGAAAAAAAAAAAAAAGTAATTAGGTGAAAAACAAAGTACCCTCTCCTCTTTCTCTCTTTTTTCCCTGTGATTGATACTTCATTAGGTATTACTCTCTTTGCTGAGATCAATCATACAGATTATGTTGATGTTTCTTGGAATTCTCTCTATAAAAAGTCATATTTCTTTTGCCTTTGAATAGAATGGAAATTTTCCACATAACTCCAGGATGACTGAGGTCTTCTGTGAAATTCTCTGTGCGGTCTCTGTATGCGAAACACAAAGTCTTGATAAAAGATACTCTGTGGTTAAAGAAAACTAATTATAATTCCAAAGGACTTGACCTATAATTAATTGCATTTTTAATGAATTACATTTGCTTTGCTGTTTTTTTGGAAGAATTAAGTGTAATTTGTATTCCTTAGGGGGAAAAGATCAACTTCTTCATGTATGTATTTCTTTTTTTCTGGTACTTGATAGTCACTAATGAAGTACATTTTCCTCTTCACTTGTTCTTATTCTTGGTATGAAAATATACTGACATTTGCTGCCCCTGCCATATCAAGTGTAAGTGGTAAAGGAAGGGAAAGAAGAAAAGAGTAGTAATTTGTTGTCATGGAAATGAATTAATACAAAGCTGGTGGTTTGAGGTATCCTCTAAGATGTTCACAGCGGGAGGAGAAAAGATGACATCTCTATCATTGTGAAGCCAAAAATCCTAGAGAAATACTGACAAATATCTGAGCAGATTTTTGTCCCCTCCTCTCTCTCTTCCCCTGACATGAGTATTCAGCCACTGGGTCTACACTGATCTAACAAAACCAGACAAGGTCCCAAGAGTTTTTACCCCTTCTGAGTATGGCTTGGCCAAGTGGAATCAGCATTCAGTGTCTGTGTTTCTTGGGCAAGTATGACTCTTCATTTAGAGAAAAAAAATCAAACATGGAGGTATTTACATTAGCTCCCCTTCACGCCCTGAAATTAGATGGACTGCACAACTTCCAATGGTGTCACCTTTTCTGGGAATGACCCGAAATCACAGAGTTGTCCCCCTATGGCCATATCTGGACCACTGACCCTGATTCCTACCCTTAGGTGCAATTAGATAGACTTCCAGCCACTGGTGCAAGGTGGGGCCTAACTCAGTTTAGCCAGTTGTGATCATTTGTCCTTCTGGTCTTGGTCGATTGGTCCAGGAGTAGTCATCTGAGCCAAACAAGATCAATCAGAATCATTCCCCAGAACTTCTCAAGCTGGAACTAAGAGAAGACCATTAGCTCCATTTTGGAGATAAAGGTATGAGATAGGAGGCCTGGCACCTCCAAATGGCCATGTTGCACATCTCTTCAAAGAAGTACTTTTAGGAGAATGAAGTGTAGATTGGCAGATGAGAGATGGAGAGAAATTTTACTGGCAGAGCTCAAATCTCCAATTCAGTTGTCCCCAAGGTCAGGCTGCATTTCTAACCTTTCCACGGTTATGAGAATCTATGTACCTCCAATAAGTTCTTATTGCTTGACCAGGGCATTTAGAGATGGGTTTTTATCCCTGGAAATCATAAGAATCCTAACTAATATACTTCTCAGCCCTTTGCGTTAAGATTAAAAGCATTTCTCTGTCTAGTCCTATGCTTCTCAGAAGATGTTAGGGGCTTGGATGACCCAAACTAATGAGGTCACAAGCCTTTAAAAAAAATATTGGCACACTATGTGAAGCTGGGGGAGAGCCAGGGGGTTAGTGGCTCAGTCTGAACAGTTTGAACAGTTTGCTCAGATTTTCTGAAGACACCTCTTGGGTTAAACTCAACACACCTAAAGGTTGCAGACTTCTTTAAAAAAAAGTCACCTACATCAAATGCAGTCCTTTGCTTCCACAGAGTTCTATGTATGTTTTCCATCTCCTACTGTACTCTGACATCCACTTCCCTATTTTACCTCTGAAGAGCTCTTGGAGGTGAGTTGGCCAAAGGTCACCATTACCATTTGAACAGGAGGAGGCAATTGCATTCCAGAAGGATTAAGTATTTTGTTCAAGGCTGCTGAGTTAATCCACAGCAAAATGAGCCTAAAAATCAGGTTTCCTGACTCTTGGAACTTTATCCCTGCTCTACCCACATTTGACAGAAAACAAATGAGTCTTGAGGCTGTGTCTTCTGGTTCTGAGTCTGAGGAGCAGAGAAAGGGGGCCTGGGAAAAGACCCTTCAGCTGGTAGATGTAACAGACAGGCAAAGATCATGTTGGGACATGGGGCACAAGGCTCATTTTGCTGCCTTCTCCCAAAATCGAATGGGAAAATGAGATGCACATTATTAACACAGTCTAGTGAAATAGATTAAGAGCAACATGGGCTAAGGCTAAACGCCTGTCTGATCAGAGGAAAAGCAAAAAGTGTGTTTCTGCTATCTGTATCTGTCTCAGAGAGAATGACATCATGGCTGCGACCATCTTCCAAATTGGGAGAAAGGATTTCTCCTTGCCAGGAGGGCTGGGAAGGCTCCTAAAAGGCAGAAGTTTGGCTGCAGAAATTACTTGGATACACTGTTGGACACGGCCAACTACATTACCCGTTCAAACAGGTGGGACTCAGAGGGGTAGGGTTTCCCAGTGGCTCTTCCCAACCACATCCCTGGAAAAATGGAACCACTGGGACTCCATTAACAAGGAAACATTGGTGAAGGGTGCCTTCTGCCAGAGATGAAAACCAAACAGACCAAGGAATATACCCAAGGCTCCTTTTTCTAGTTTAGGGCCCTAACAGGAGAAAAGAAGCTCTGTTAATAGTATTTGACTATAGGCCTCCCCAAATTTGGAAATGGAAGAGTAATGGGACTATTTTCTGAGTGCTGAACTCTAACACTAATATATTTTTGTGTTGTAAAAAGTCAACGGGAAAAATCAGTGGAAAAAGTCAGTGGGAAAAGACGGAATTGTTTACAAAGCTGTTGGGATGGCTGGGAGCTGGAGGTAGGCTGGTGCAAAGGAAGGTGACGGCTATGATGGTCAAGCATGGAGACAAAGACAAAAGATCTAGAGATCAGTTTTAGTGGTGTTCAAACCCTATCCCACGGAGAAGGAGCCTTAGCCAACAATTTTTAGTATGCAATACCATTTCTAATGGTAGATGTATCTAACCTTCGTGCTTTGAGTCTTCACAACCTCTCTGTAAGACCATCCTTGGTCTTACAGGGGAATGGCGCACCAGGCTAGCTTGTCCAGCCGCTGGAAACCTTTGGTTTATTTAATGCCCGCTGAACTGGTGTCCCCTTCTTCCCATGATTATCTAGCTTTTACAGGGAAGTGATACAGTGATCCTGGAGACTCCAGGTAGTCTTGGTCCTTCTGCAAGGTGGTTTGTCATGAAAAGTGAATCTTGAACAGGATTAGCTTGAGCTTGCCCTGGAAGATTCACTAGATTCAGAAGACTTGCTGATCAAATCCAGTTTTGCATCTACCAGACTCCTTATCCAACTGCTGAGGAGTAAAAGTTTGTAGGGTAACAAATGACACCCTCTAAGGCCATTTGGGAGCCAGCCAGCCAGCTTTCTCATGGTGGGGTACCCTGGCATCGCTATTTGGCTAAGAAAGCGCATTTTGGGCTTTAACACACTGTTTTTTGAGGGGGGAATATATACAGCAAGTTAAGAATAGAGTCTTGGTCATGGACAGTGGGAGGCACACACCAGCCTTAAGGCGGTGCTGACAATGTTCCTGAGTGTCATGGCCGCCATAATGTGCCTCATAGACCTCCAACACAGCGAGGCAGCTTTGCTCTAAATCCATGTGGTATTTACACAGAGACCAGTGTTCCCGTGGCCTCCTCCCTGCCAGTGACTAAGCACAGTGGGAATACTGAGGCAGACAGGGGGAGACAGGGGGACTCCTTTGAGGGCTGACCTTGGCTTGAGTACTCCCCAGCAACCTTGCCAAACCTTCTTTAGATTGCCTGGCGGTCTAGCACACTTCCTTCCAAACTTCTTTCCCCTTCTTCTCTCGGGGTCAGATTTTCATCATGCTCCTCACAGATAACAGTTCTGCCTCAGCATCTGTTTCTCAGATGCCTTCGATGAACACAGTGCAGAATGGACACAGTCAGGAACCCGATAGGAAAGCGATGACATGCTCATCCCACGATACTCCGGATAGAGCTTAATAAAGGAATCATTTCCAAAGGGTATAGAGAGACCACAGGGGGATATGTAAAGTTGCTCAGGGCTAGGGAGGCACTGTTCCTCTTCTTGGGCCCAAAGGAGGAAGAAGGGGGGCCATTACTAGATCTCAGAGAATGGGGGACTGTGGAGGGAAGTCTGCCTTCTTGGAGCTGGAAGCTGTCGCAGGGGGGCCGCCCTCTGCAGGGCTCCCAAGCAGAGGAGCTAAAGGAAGCAGTACTCTTGCCTCTCTGTCTTCCTGCCTCTGATCTCTTGCTGGTGCTCCTGTTGTCCCAATGCAAGGGACAGCTGCCAGGGGGCGGGGTGTAGGGGGTAAGCCTGTTGATGTGGTCCCTAGACATCAGCTTCTTGCATCCTGCAACTGGGAGGAAAGAGACGGTGAGTGGATCTGGAAAGGCAAGAGGGACATCTCCAGCCAACAGACAGTAGTGAGCTTTTGTGTGGCGGCAGCAAGCCTTCTCTCCAGGCTTCTGATGAGCAGCAAGGGCAAAAGGAGCCCCAATCTGGCAAATTAAATTGTTCTGGTGCCACTTCCCTCCGCATCTCTTAGCCTCAAACTCCCCCATGTGGCAGCTTCATCCCCTGCCTTGTAGGTTGGTAACTGGATCCCTTTCTGGTGTCATAGCTAGTCTCCAAAATGTCCTGAGACAGAAAAGGCAATCTCTCCCCTATGCTTCAGTCTGGCGTGAGGAAACCTTTCTAGAGCCCTCTGGGAGAACACTCTAATGTGCATGACCACTCAGAACAGGCTGAGAGTTCTGTTAGGAAGAAGGAAGGGGGCTGCTACATCCATTTACTACACAGCAAATGGAATGCTCTCTCTAATCCATAAATCTGGGCATACCCTGTCCTGCTTAAAATCCTCCAGTGGCTCAGGGAGCCTGGGTGACTCAGTCAGTCGAGCATCTGACACTTAATTTCAGCTCAGGTCATGAACCCTGGGTTGTGAGATCAAGTCCCACATTGGGCTCTGCACTGGACACAGAGTCTACTGCAGATTCTCCCTCCCTGCCCCTCCCCCACCTCTCTCCTTCTCTTAAAAAAAAAAAAAAAAAAATCCTTCAATGGCTCTCACTGCTTTCATGCAAAAGTCCAAAGTTTCTGTATGCACATACAAGGCCTATTATACTGTGGCTCACCTGCCTTGCCAGCCTTCCTTCTCAAGCTGCCCTCCACCATGCAGTCGTACTAGAACATCCGTGCTAATACAGTAAGCTAGGTTCTCCCCTCTATCACTCAGGTGTCTGTTGTGTCTTCTGTCTGGAGAACGCTCTGCTCCTGGCCCCCTCAGCTCTTTTTGGGGAATGTCCCATGCACATTACTTCTTCTGAGCAGACTTCCCTTGGCCCCGGTGTGTGTCCACAGCACCTTGTAATTTCCCCGACAGTATCCGGCTGTGTTCAGATGACCAGGAATCTCTCCTCCTGGGCTCCGTGCCCCAAGAGGGAGATGTCTGTGCCCACTGTAAGCAGCTGTCTGGCGGACTCAGAGCTCCTGTTCTAGCATCAGAACAGCCTGGATTTGGCTCTTGTCTTCACTACTCAAAGCCAGTGACCTCGGGCAAGTAATTCAGACCCTCTGGCCTTCTGTTGCCTCATCTGCACAGTGGGAACAATAATTGTAAGTAGTTAATAAGACTCTTGTGAGGGTCAAGTGAGGTGATTCATGTAAAGCGTCGGCAGGGACTGATACTTGTCCTTCATGAGCTTTTGTTGGTTCCTGTAGTTCATCTGCTCCAGCTCCAAATGCACAGGAATCCCGCTGTTTTAGAACCTGGCCTGGAGCAGCTCCACACTCATTAGGTTCTCATGGCAAAACCTACTGCTTCCTCTTTTAAAAAAAATTGTGCCCAACTTTGGTTATCTCTGGTTTTCTGGCATCTCCTCTATTTTTCTGATATTTGGGAAGATGACCCTGAGCAGTTCAGTCATCTCGTTGCAAAATGCCTGATTACGTGGCATGTGCTTTTTCATACGTTCCTTACAGAAATCACTCCTATTAGAAGTCAGTTTATTGGTGCAGATGTCGTAACAAAGACCCAGGTCATGGCGAATTAGAAAAGAGAGGTCTCCCCAAGCCCTACCGCTCAGTAACAGCCCAAGCGTTTGCAGTCCTGGGCTCATGCAGCAGCATCCAGGACCCAAATCCTCCCATCACACTCCTGTTTCATCTCCGGAGAGTGGCCCTGGCCCATTTGGTTCAGATGGCTCATTGCATCAACTCAGATGCCATCTAGGTAGCAGGAAGGAGAAAGAGGAGGAGGAAGGTACACTGCCTCTTTTTAAACGTAAGACCTTGAACTTACAGATGTCATTTCTATCTATATCCCATTGGCAAGGACTCATAGACTTGGGCATCCAGTAGCAAAGGAGTCTGGGAAATGTAGCTTCCCCATTAGCTGTAATGGACCCAGCTGAAAATGTGCAGTTCTAGTTCTGTAGGAGAAGAGAAGACAGATATTGAGGCAGATGGAGCAGGCTCTGTCAGACTCCAACACGGCTTCCTTTCTGTAGCCCCTAAGGACTCCTCCGTTCCCTCAGATCTGAACCTAGGGAGTCACTTCTACATCTTCCTTTTCCAGCCACTCATAAAATGTCATTCATTTTATATTTTAATCAGTTCTACTACTGGTCTTAAAATATTTTTTATCCATTTCTTTCTCTTTTCTCTTGCCATCCAGATACACACTCTCACCAGTCCTTGGTTTTCTTCTCATCAGCCCCAAACTGATAGTCTCTTACCTGGTCAGGAAAGGTTTTAGTCACGCGCTCTCTGGACAAATGGCATGGGACCTAGCTTCCCGTTGCCCTCCATACAGATGCCTGTTGGAACAGGGATTCTGACCCATTGGTCCTTCCCCAGGAGGGGATAAGGAATCACTGTTTCTGCTGCTGTGACCTTCTGTCCACAGCCAGCCAATTCCCTGTGACCCTGGCTTAGCTCCCCTCCTTCTCAGAGGACGGTGGTCCACCAGTTTATAGCATTAGTGTTGCCCTCTTTGGGGAGCTCCGTTTTGCCATTTTGTCAATTCTTGGCCAAAGTACAAGGGCCTTTTAACTTGTTTCTCTGAAAACACCCTATCTTCCTCTAATCTGTTCCATACAGAGCAAAATTAATCTCTTTAAAACACTGATTTCATTTTAAAAAAGAAAAAACAACTCTTCTACTTGCAAATTTTTAAATGGTGAGTCATTTATCACAGCAGGGAGAGCAAATGTGTGTTGACTTGTTCAAGGCCAACCTCACTAATCAAGATGCTCTGTTCTGCTCAGCCTAGATGAAGCTGTAGAATTCTCTTCCACGGTGGGTGCTACCCATTGATTGGAACTTACACGAGAGATAAATCTTATTTATCACCCCTAGCCTACAAAATTGTTTCCAAAGGTTGGGCTTTAAGTGTCTTCCATCTCTGAATATTTGTGCTAAATATTTGTGCTAAAATCTTGCTGTCCAACATATGTAAACCCTATTTCCTCAACAAGACCAGAAGTTCCTCCCTCTGTTTATGTTTTGTTTTTTCATTAAATGTCTGGGTTCTGCTCCCAGAGTTGAGGCAGGTACCGTTTAGAGGGGATGTTAAAGGTGCCGAAGGATGAGCTGATGGGGAGTCCTGGGCTTGGGTCAAAGAGGGGATGTTAAAGGTGCCGAAGGATGAGCTGATGGATGATGGAAATGAGGCCAGAAGGAAAATCTAACTCTCATCGAAAAAGGTAGCAAAAAACACAAGGCAATAGAAGGCTGTAATAAAAAAAAAAAACGGGTGCCAGGTGTGAGATCTAAGTAGCGAGGCAAGGTCACAGATGGAAAAGCCAGAGTTCAGGAGCCAGAGGCTAGGAAGCTAGTCGGGTTGCAGAATGCAAATTGGGACACATGATTCACAAGTGAGCTTGTGGAAATACTTCTGAGAATTATCAGAGCTGCCTCTGTGCACGACCAGCCATTCACAGAACCATGCATGTAATATGCATTAATGCATAAAGAAGCAGACACATAAATCAAAATAACGCTGTCTGAGCCTCCGTTGAAAGGCTATGTTGAACAGGAACTATCTACCATTTCTCTCGGTTTCCTTGCCCCATGTGACACAAAAATATTGACTTGGCAGCTTCTAAATTATTGGTATTTAGCCGTCTTTAATAATGTATTTGAGCCCAAGCAGCAAGGGTAGCTCTCAGTACACACTCTTGTAATAAAGCAGACCTTGAAAAAGAGCCAGATGGAAACAAGAAGGACTCGACCCCAGGGACTTTGGCGCATTAGGTCCCCATGAAGCCTTTGTTGCCCCTCTCCTCCTGCTGAGCCTGAGGGACAGGCTCCTCACTGCAGCTGCCTTTGCAAAAATGAATGATTTGGTCCTGCCAAGAAAGCAGGTGTCAGGCTGGGCAGTTCTCCTTTGCTTTGTTTTCTTCCATGGCAGGAACATGTGCCCCCTGAGTAGGCATTTGTGTAATCAGTAGGACTGCAGAAGCAAAGGCGGGAGATGAAGTTGAGTCAGGAAGGAAGAAGTGGCCCCTGGGAGCCGACTGGAGCATGGAACAGCCAGGTGATGGAAACAAGGTCAACCAGCATTCACCTGCGTTAATGAGCGCGCGCTGACTCACGCAGCTCTGGGAACAGGGAAGACTGTTTGCATGCACGTGATGACTCATCTGATAGAGAGGTCGAGCCACCAGCTATAATTGATCTTGGGCATTAAGACAAATTTGAGTAGTCTGAACATGAACTAATAAGAGTGACATGTATGTTCATGCAGCATTCATAGCTGAGTGGATAAGTGTGTCGAGGGATGCCCTTGGGGAGTGCTTTTCCTGGTGGCCTGCAATTTCACCCGCATGGTAGGTTGGGCTGGATGGTACTTGTAGGCCATACTGCCCTCCAGTCCTCCTTTACTTATGGTGCTACGGTGTCCTCTGGAATAAGGGATGCTTATAGTTATTTCCAGTTTGCAAGGGATTTTCGTGCTGTTTGTGGAATTTAGCATGCTAGAGTGACCAACTGTTGGTTGTTGTCATTCAAACAGGTAGTGGACAGGGACACCATGGTGGCTCAGTCAGTAAAGATGCCAGCTCTTGCCTTCGGCTCAGCTCATGATCTCAGGGATCTCAGGTCCTGGGATTGAGCCCCACATCAGGCTCCACGATCAGTGGGGAGTCTGCTTGAGAATTCTCTCTCTCTCCCTCTCGCTGTGCCCACCTTCTGTGCTCTCTTTCTTTCTCTTTCTCTCAAATAAATAAATCAATCTTAAAAAGCTGGTAGTGGATATTTATGGGTTTTGTCAGACCGGCATCTATTGCATATTCCCCTTCAATTCCTTGAAGATGCATTCCTTCCCATTGGAGATAGCTTGGTAAGACTGCAATGAAGGTGTCCTGTCCTTTCTCAACTAAGTAATGAGGATGTGACCCATGCCATTCGTTGGCTCCTTCCCCACACATTTGATTTTGGCCAGGATGAGAAACAGTTGGAGAAAGAGTAGATCCATGGACTAAATTTGTCCAGCAACAGCTCCCAGGAAAGAAAGCCAGATGTTCTTAACACCATATGACCTGGAAGGTTGCTCTGGTGCCAAGCTTGGTTCCCCAGCTAGTCTGAATTTAGTTCTCTGAGCCTGTACTTTCTGCTCCTCCGTGTCCTTCCCCAAATCCCCCTCTTTGTTTAGGTTGGCAAGAGTTGGTTTCTGCTGCTTATAACCAAAGACCCCTAATTGATACAGATTCATGTCTCCAAAGTTTCTGCTACAGATATTCAAGGAAATGAAGTTTCTGAGTGAACCCAGCAAACTGATGACATGAGTGCTGGTGAAGAAAACATCTATGTATTTTACAAGGCTCATCACTCCAAATCTTCTTTTCCATATTAGCCATGCCTTGAAGTTTCTTTTCTGATTAATTTGTCATTTATTTCAAGTCCTTTGTCAAATATTTCCCCAAGTATAAATAATAAATGAGCAATATATCACCTGAAAACTTGCTTATCCACAAACATCTTTCACCCAGACAAATCTTGTGGGGGTGGGGAGAGGGGAGGAGGGCTGGTGGCACTTTGTCTTCTTACAATACATGAGGTAAGTGTTTGACTCTCAGGGTGTGAAAAGAAAGGCGATCCTCGTGGAAGAGAGAAACACAGTGAAGTATCCAAAAACAATGGAGAAAGGGAAATGCCAATCACATATTTTATTCAATCAAATGTACCATCAATTCTCCGAAACACTGTTATGTTCCAGTAAGAAAGAAAGACAAATGTTACCAGTCACTTGGGGCACCTATTCCCAAAGTCAGAGAGCTTGCAAAAAAAATGCAAGAAAAAAATGTTTTAAAGTGATGACTTTTGGTAATAAAAATGACAACTAAGTGTAGGGAGCCCTAACTACATGACAGGCTCTAAGTGTTTCACATACATTAATTCACTGAATCCTCAGTGTCTGATGAGATAGTAATGATGTGTTAACACAACTAATATCCATAGTTAGCCAAACAGATGGCTTAGGCTTAATGTCAATTCCAAGTGGAGTTATTCAAGGTTTTATTTTATTTTTATTTTTATTTTTTTAAAGATTTTATTTATTCATTTGAAAGGCAGAGATTACAAGTAGGCAGAGAGAGAGAGGAGGAAGCAGGCTCCCCGCTGAGTAGAGAGCCCGATGCGGGGCTCGATCTCAGGACTCTGAGACCATGACCTGAGCCGAAGGCAGAGGCTTTAACCCACTGAGCCACCCAGGCGCCCCTATTCAAGGTTTTATATGAGCAGACAGAGTGTTTTAATCAAAGCAACAATTAAAATTCGGTGGGAAAGTATTGCTCTGATATTTTCTTTTGTGAGATTAATTTCTAAGATATAAGCTTGTCTCGGCTCAAAAATACATTCTTAGTTTTGTTTCAGTCTTTACAATTAAAAAATATGGCATTGTTTTTCATCCTTGTTCTATGAATCTTAAAAGGCTGTTGGGCCAAAAGCAAGAAATGTTTTGTTTAATTCCCTATTGCTGGCCCTGGTTGTGTAGGACTGAAAAACAGTGTTAATCAGTAATTCTTTAAAGATATTTTGTGGAAGACTGGCATGGAAATGTTGTGTTATAACCTGAAAAAAATCCCGGGGGCTCCGGGAGCCAGTCTCAACATGGTGAATGTTCAAAGAAACGCAGTCCAATAATCAGTTGTGATCAATATCTTTCCCTTTCTTGCATTTCTCAAAGAATGCTAAAAGAGATCCAGTTCATAATTCACAACATCATTTCTTAAATATTTCTTTCCCTCCTCCTCCTTCTAAGATGATTATGCATCTCAAGTTTTCCCTAAAACTCCTCTTTCCCCATTTCTTATATACAACTCTCCCCACAAACTATTTTGGCTATCCTCTACCTTTATAGGATTGTATCCTTTCTTCTTCTCTCCCTTTCTTTCTGACACTTAAAATTTCTTTTAAGAAAGCCCCAGTCCAATCTGATGCCATCACCCGTTCCAGGTGCCTGGGGCTTTTATCCTCTGGACTGATGGGTTTGTCTGAGAAGGACCATGAAGTGAATATGACATTAAAGGAGATAAGCTTAATAAACGTTGTAAGAAGTTCGCATAACGTGTGCAGGTCAAGAAAGAGATAGAACATTCCTTTCATGGTTATGATATTTCAGGGGGTTATTTTTAAAAAAATGTACATTGGTCATTTATGTTGATAAACATTAGGTATCTTGGGGCACTTCGGTGGTTCAGTTGGTGACGCGTCTGCCTTTGGCTCAGGTCATGATCCCAGCATCCTGAGGTGGAGCCCTGGCGGGCTCCCTGCTCAGCCGGCGGTCTGTCTCTCTCTCTCCCTCTCCCACTGTGCTTGCACACTCTCCCTCAAGTAAATAAATAAAATCTTAAAAAGAAAATTTTGATACCTCCTGAAGATTTGCAATCATATTAGCATATAAAAGGCAGTGCAAAGTCTTATAGTAAAGAAGCCCAGTTATCTTTGTTTTATCTGGTATTTCTGAAATATCCTTGAAAACCTTCGTTCTTTCCCCCACCTCCTCCCCCTTACACACACAAGTACCCACAGAATGCCATTTGGGTAAAGTGGCCTTAAGTGACACAAAAATATAACAAAAGTCATAGAAGGTACACTTAGATATATAGAACGGTAGAAGGGTATGTGATCTGCACTTTCCACAAAACATGGAAAGTAGTGCCACGTTGTCTCTCATCTTGTAGTTATGATAAGATAACTGAGCCAGAACGGTCACCGGCTCAGTCTGTCCAGCTAGTAGTCACACAGGTGCCAGCTGCAAAACCGGTTCTGGGCAACAGCTCTCCTTGCATTTGATTTTGCCAGGACGTTTTGGGTTATTACCTCCCTAGGTATCTTGATTTCCCTTGAACAGCAGCCAGCTCTTCATTAATGCTCCGAGTTAAGGCTGGAGATTAGCCCAGTAGTCCATTAGCGATTACGTTAAATTTACTGTCAGTGGGCATGGCGAGTATGATTAGATTGTAGATAGTCTTGCCCTATCGCTGGAGGTCATATGTACCTGGGTGTCTGAGCAAGTTTCCATTTGGGATCATCTGGAAAATATCCCCTGAAACCACAAATGCTCCCCTGGGCATCCAAAGCATTGCATAGATTGAGGAGGGGAAGCCGCTGGGGGATAATTTGCAAACTGGTAAAGTTTTAGCTAGATGAGATAACACTGGAGAGCTTCCTAGGCAAAGGTGCCTAGAAAGATTCATCATTAATTTTAAAAAAGGCAACAGAGAAACAATTATTGAATATTATGAGTCTTTGATTGCTTGTTTTACTTTGAATTGTTGTTCCTGAGAGCAACGCTGGAGGCCAAGACACAAACCCACGTCACTGCCTGCGGCTTGTCATTTGTTTAATTAGATTTGCACCAAGTCAGTATAAGTGACTGTGTTCGCCTATATTTCCTCCTGAAATTCCCTGGGAGCCATTGGACAGCTTTAAGGAATAGGCATCTAAAAAAGTCATTCCACTTATACAGAATTGGGGAAAAAACGTGTATCCAAAATAGGGTATTGGTTCTTACATTACATCCATGTATGGCCATCATGAGTGCCTTCCACAAAGTGTTTCCAGTTCTCCTTTTGGACACACAGCAGGATACATCTCTTTGCCCACTTTATGTTAGTAAGGCCATAGGACTAGCTAAAGCTAGTTAGTGCTGGTTAAAGCACTGAAGCAAATACCATGTACTTCCACGAAGAAACTTAAGGGACCAGTGAGTAATTTTCTGTGGTTATTTTTCCTTTTGCCTGGATCCTGGTGTGAACACAAAATGGGACAGAGCTCCCAGCTGACCCATGACAGGCACATCAAGTGAGCAAGAAATAAAAAATTATGGCTTGAAGTCGCTGAGATTTCGGGGAGTGTTTATTACTGCAGCTTAACCCAGCCTGTTCTGGCTGACATACCACACAATGAGACTTTAGACAGTCTACAGAGTAGAAAAATATTAAATAATGAGAAGATAGAGGTATAATATAACAAGTTAAAAATAGAATTTTTAACAAACTTAAAAATTAAGTTCAGTTACTACAAAATAGATGTGAAATGAGGGTTCCTAGGGGAGATTGGATCTTTGGAATTTTGAAGTTCGAAAACATTCTATTAAACAGACACCTGTGTGGGTAGAGACTAAAAGTTGACCTTTGGGTTTAACTGCCTTTGGAGGGGAATACTTTAAGATCTGGATCTGTAAAGGAACTAAATATTCTCCTTCCTTGAAAAAAAATTTTCTGGACTGGAGAGAGGGCATTGGACCTCTCCTCCAAGAGATAGAGCAGCCTAATACTTCCTGGGGCTGGGGAGCAAGCCAGCCTTGGCCACACAGAAAGCCCAGGATCCAAACCAAGACCCTAAAAGCCACTTGACCTGGTTGGTGAGGGGCTGTTTGCAGTTGGAAGGAAATCGCTAAGGAAAGAGTGTGTCCCTTCCTCAGCCTCCCTTTGGACCTATGAGCATGAGTTCACAGCAAAGGTAGCCAAGGGTACCAACACCGCGGGGGAGGGGCAGACTGAAAGAATGAATAGAGAGCCCTCAGCTAGGGTCATGGGTCAACGTGTGGAAATTCAACCCCCCTCCCCAGGGAGGCACAGGGGACACTCAACACCCACCTTCCCATCTACCCGTTCTCATTCTTCCTTCTTCTCAGCTCTCCCAGTGCCCTGAGTCACGCTGTCGTGATGACAAGGCAGGAAAGGGTACATACATGACTGGGCTGCCCCATTTCTCCTCTGCGCGCTCCCTGAAGACAAAGGGGAATGACAAGGAAGAGGAGTTCACCCCAGGAAGCTTGTCTCTGAGAACAGAAGCCGTCCCAACAGGATAAAAGAGAAAATAATTATCTGGGAAGGCTATAATTAATAGTGTCAGCTTTAACCTTTGTTCCAATAGGAGGATGTCTGGGCTAAGGCATGGCCAAGACCTCATGCTCTTTCTACAAGAAAGGGTTGTCCTCGGGTGTGGAAGTCCACGCTTACCACAGACAGCACCAGCCTTCTCAGAGGAAGGCTTAGGAGTGTGCCTTCTAAGGACCCCCAAAGTAAGCAAGGATCTTGTGGTTCTGTCTACTAGCTGCTATCAAATTAGCCCCGTCTGTCCTGTTTCCCCAAGAACCCACTGCCAGGTCTAGTGCACAGGAAACAAATGTGAAATGATTAACTTAAACCTGAGACTATAGAGCAAGTTGTAGAAACCACGGGACTAAAATGTTCATGTGAAGGTTTCATGCATGTGGCCGTGTTGGGGATGCTTGTGTGTGTGTGTGTGTGGGCAAGGAGGGGTGGGTGTGTGTGTTGATCAGAGAAGCTTCCATCCAACAGAGGGTTGACAGGGGCTCCAAGAACTTACATATGGAAGTGGGAGTGGAAATCCATATTTTAGTGATTTTTTTTCCCTTCCTCACAGACAAGTGACATTTTTTCAAAGATCTATTCTGCGAGCAAAAGTGGGGAGGGACATATGTCAGTGTTAAGTGCTTGGAAGAGGAATTATGGAGAAATACTACTCACTTAACTTATCTCGGCTCTATGAAAGATTATAGGGTTTGGACTATTTCTGGCCACATCCGAGTGTCTGTGAAAAGCGGAAGTAAGGTTGTTAAGTGGCGTGGGCATTTTATGCATTTAGTAATTTGCCTGGAGCAGAGAGTCTAGACACCCTCCTGGGAGCATGAGGGAATGTAGCACTTTGCTATGACCTTCAGCACTCTTGAAAGAGGAAAGGCGAAGCCTATTTGGGAGACCCTGAAACCACTGGTCCCAGGAGTTCTTGGGGAAAGCACCAAAAAGCAAAGTGGAAAGTGCAGTGGTCTGGCTTCCACACCAAGGCCAGGCCTCTGCTATCCCGGCAGAAGCAGCCAGAGGCCCAGGACGGTTCAGGACCTCTGCTAGCTCCCAGAGCCCCTGATGTCCTCCCTGGGCAAACTAGAAACTAGTTCTGTCTCCTTGGCTCCTGTGTGGAGCAAGCAGGCTCTGTCACTGGAACACGGAACTAGCTCCCATTTAGGAAGGACTGCCTATGTGCCAGGAACCAGAGCACACATTCGATTCATTTCTTCTTTGTGTCAGCCCTGTGAGGTAGATAGTATTAGTAGGTTTCACTGATTTTAAGGTGTGAATTTTTTCCTTCTATTTTTTTTTTAAAGATTTTATTTTTATTTGTTTGACAGACAGAAATCACAAGCAGGCAGAGAGGTAGGCAGAGGGAGAGGAGGAAGCAGGCTCCCCACCAAGCAGAGAGCCCGATGCGGGGCAAGATCCCACGACCCTGAGATCATGACCTGAGCTGAAGGCAGAGGCTTTAACCCACTGAACCACCCAGGTGCCCCTTTTCTTTCTATTTTAACATTCTTTTATCGGGACGCATCGTGTAATGGATGAGAAAGCATATAAGTCAGGACTCGATTTATAGTTTTAATTCTTTCTCAGTGGCACGTAAATCGGTGGTACGTTAGATTCAGTGAGGAAACCGAGGCCCAACTGGGATAAATAACTCGCCTGAGACCATACAGCTAGAAAGTGGACTCTAATTCAGGCTGTTTTTAGAGTGGAGTTTCTTGTAATGAGCTCCATCTCCTGGTTCCTCCCCTTACTGGCTGTGTGACCTTGGACAAGTTCTTAACCTCCCTGTGCCTCGTTTTTTCTTCTGTCCAATGGTGATAATAATAGTAACTGCTTCATAGGCTTGTAGTTAAATAAGTTCATACGTGTAATGTTCTTATGATAGTGCCTGACATATGATGGTATGTCATAGCTATGACTAATAGCTAAATAAGATTTAGCTATTAGCTTTAATTATTGTAAAGAGGAAACCAGCATCACCTGCTCTGAAGAGAAAGCCTTTTTTCAGTCAGAAAAAGGCTAGAACTAGTGAAAGAATATGTTCACCAGCATATCCCTAAAATCGTCTTGGCTTTGGGAGAGATGTGTTTTCTCCATCTGGGAAAATGTGCTTTTCTTTTCCTTAAAACTGAGGGATGAGGTCAAAGTGAAATGGGAGAGAAGCTAAGGGAGTGGTCGTTACCGGCCAGGGAGAAGGGACAAGGGACAGAGAGGGGAAGCTGGGGTGTGCTTGAGGAAGCCGGTGTGGCCTCCACACAGGGAACAGTGATAACAGCGGGGGGGATCTCCTGACCCACACAACAAAACGCCTCCTGCAATCACAGTCCATCAGTAAGTAAGTCATGGGGTCACTTTGGGGGGTCAGAACAAGCATTGTTAGAAAGACAATAGAGGGAAGGGAAGTGGGCACAAAGCAAGGCAAGTACTAGAGGGTCAGGTGTAATAATAAGCAGCATTTTATGAAATTCGGGTTTCAGTTAAGAACGAATAGGTGAGTGTAACGCATTCTGACATACTTCTCTTCATGGGACTCAGTTCACAAGTTTGAAAGCCATGGGACTTATATATATATAATTATATATAATTATATGCAGTTTAGTATCTATAAAGCATATTACTTTAAATTTATACTGGGCATTTATTCTTTGGCCAATGTCTAATCACATCTTTATATATATATTATTATATATAATTATATATAATATATATAATTTAGTAAGTTATATATAAAAATATAGTTTATTAATTTATTTTTATCATTTATTATTTATACATAATATAATATATAATATATATATTTATATAATATATAAATGGCTTATATAAATATATATTTATATATATCATTTATATAAATGATTTTATTTATATATTATATAAATTTATATAAATATAAATAAATCCCCGGCAGTCATTTATATATTAATATATATTTATATAAATATTATATAAATATATAAATGAAATCATTTATATATTTATTATATTATTATATATTTATTATTTATTTATATATAATATATATTATATATAATTCCAAATCCCCGGCAGTCATTTATATATTTATATAATATATAATATATAAATGAAATGATTTATATATTTATTATATTATATATTTATTATTTATTATATATATATAATATATATTATATATAATTTAGTAAATTATATATAATACATAGTTAAATTTATTATTATTTATTATTTATTAAATTAAATTCTTTTTTAAATATATAATTTATTAATATATAATTTATATATTATATATAAAATATATATTTATACATATAAATATATTTATACACATACAATATATACATATAAATATTTTATATATATAGTAAATATAACAACTAGGAGCCCCTGGTTCCACCTGAGTGCAGCTTTCTGCAAGCACTGGTCTGACCCCTTGTAAGACCCCTGTAGATTAGTCCAGCCTTCTTCCTCTCTTTGCCTTGAGGAGACGCACTGCCCCCAACCCCATCCTGGCGCTGATTCTGCCTCCCCTTGGCTTGGCCTCTGTTGCTTTAGACCTAATTCCAGCCCTTCCCCTCCCACCCCAACCTTTCCGATGACCTGCTGATCGCAACCCAACCTGCCCCAGGCCAGGCTACCTCTTACTATCCACGGAGCCTGGGACCTCCACGCAGGATGCCCTGTCACTTTGGGAGGCTGACTGCCTTCTTTCGTGTTTTCATGAACGTGACTCAAGTATAAATAACAAAGAGGTGGAGAAGCCACGCTCCTCGGGAGCGACATGAACTCAAAGCCCCTGGAGGCCTGAGTCCGAACCGCTTGACTTAACACTCAAATCTGGGGTTGGGTCAGAGTGGATCCTACACCTCGAACCAGCTCTCCGATTGGAACCATGCAACACAGCTGTGCAAAAATAGGCCTAACCTTACTCATACTTTAAAGTGACTTGGGGTGCCCGGGTGGCTCAGTCAGCTAAGCCACTGCCTTTGCCTCAGGTCATGATCCGAGGGTCCTGAGATTGAGCTGGGTGTCCGGCTCCTTGCTCAGTGGGGAGCCTGCTTCCTCCCTCTCCATCTGCTGCTCCCCCTGCTTGTGCTCTATCTCTCTCTCTCCCCTTCTCTGTCAAATAAATAAATAAAATCTTTAAAAAAAAAAAAAAAGTGACCAGTGGTAGGGATTAAGTCTTCATCTGCCCCCAGATCAAATTAACATTGTTTTAAAATGTGCACATGCAACATGATATTAAATGACTGCCGGGGATTTGGAAGAACCTTTCACTGGAACACAGAACAAGGCCAAGTGCAACTGGTGTGAAGCTAGTCTCATCAGGATATAGGGCCTGGCTTTAGCCGTCTCCTCCTCTCCTTCTGAGGCCATGTCAGACTGTACTATTCTGGCCCCATGAACTTGTGTTTTCCAACTTAGTTCTTTTAGGTAAAACAGTTACTACTAATTATCAATTAACAGTGGAGGGAGACCCCATAAGAAAAAGCAGTGAAATCTTATCAGTCTATCAAGTTGGATGTTATTGGTCTATCTTGCAAAAGGGAATAAAATACGGACATTCGCAGATTCAGAATAGTCCACTAAAATCCTCCTATGATTAAAGAAGGTACCAACTGGACATCACTGAGCATGATAGAGACTTCACGGGCAAGAATTCCCATAATGGAGGCATTTGAAAACGTAGCCGCTGTTTATAAGCCCCCATTGCCTATAATTCAACTAATCACTATCTAATGATTACTTTTTGGTCACTGGTACATAATTAACTTTCTCCCATTCACTAGTTATCCCTCGAGTAATATGAAATAGGAAAAAAAAATTTTAACTTCCAGAAGATATTTCTTGCTTTTTCTTTATAAGAGAAAGTTCATTTTTATATAAGCATTTATTTATTTTTTAGAAGATTTTATTTATTTATTTGTCAGAAAGAGAGAGAGAGCACAAGCAGGCAGAGATGCAGGCAAAGGCAGAGAGAGAAGTAGGCACCCCCTGAGCAAGGAGCCCCATGCAGGGCTCAATCCCAGGACCCTAGGATCGTGACCTGAGTTGAAGGCAAATGCTTAACCCAGTGAGCCACCCAGGCATCCCTTATACAAGCATTTAAAAATTTCCCTGTGTGTATAGGAATCTAACTATTGAATGCATTGAGAAATGAGTTTATTACTTCTTCAGTCCTATGAGAAAGGCAGGCCAGAATTGGCAGCTGGCAGGAGGAAAAGTTTGGCTAAATCCCTGTGTTCTGAAGGGATAAACAGCAAGCTGCTTCCAGGCTTAGGCTGTACCCCCAGGAACTGAGCTGGGAGGTGATCCGAATGCTCCTTCATGGCCTTTTCTGGAACTTCTTACTTACAAGCTCAGTTGGTGCCTGCAGCAGAGTCTTTGGGATTTCTCTGGAGGTGACAATCTCTGTCCTTTGAGGATGGGTTTTATTTGTTGAAATGACCAGAATTCTGTTGGAGTCAGATAGGGTGAATCAGGTCAAGTGAGTTAAAACAAGTTATGACTTTGAAGAGTCTGTCTTTCTCCTCAAGCTCAACAGCAGACCCTATAGGAATGATTACACCTTCTCATTAAGGTACATGGAACATGGTCCCGGGAGAGGGGAAGGGAAGAAGTGAGGAAAATATGAAGTTCAATGGCATAGAGCCAGGACTGGAGCTAATAAGGTCAACATCACCTTTTCTAAGTGTTTGACTTTAAGGCTTATCAACAAGGGACAAATGGAAGAAAGGAATGCATTTCTATTTCCTCTAATGAAAGCCAAATTCCAGCACAACCCAAACTTCTAGAACGGAGAGCCAGAAAGATCTCCCAACAGCATTCCATTCTGTGGGAAATTCCTCCTCCTCCTCAGTATTGAAGAATAACCAACCCAGACTGGGGGAAGGGCAATGAAAGAAGACAAGGAAAATTCAGTCCTTTCTCTGTTGACATCAGTCACACATGATGTAAAAAAGGAAGAATTAGAAACCCAAGATGATAAAATTAAAATCTGGCAGTAAGAGATAAACCCTATTAATATGTTTTGGTGTAACTTCTTCAAAATGTTTATATATATCATCAGTATGTACAAATGTATATTGTTATGTCTACCTAGATACACATATAAACCTCCCAGATGGCATTGCATTGCTTTCTATTAACAAGAAAACGTGAATATTTTGCATGTCAGTGTAATTTTAGGTGGTTATTTTGCAATATTTTCACAGACAGATGATTATTTAACCAAATCTTAATCTTTTAGACATTTGCATTTTTTTACAGGTTTTTCACTATTCATGCATAATATATAAGGTATCTCTAACTCAGTCAGATAGCTCTAAGCATTTGTCCAATTTCTTCTTTCCCACAGTGAAAAGTCTATTGCTTTTTCTCCTGATAGAAACTGCACATAGCCATTGCGGGGGAAAAAAAAAAAGAGAGAATTCAAACACTACGTTGAGGAGAAAACTAGAAGCCCCTGAAATCCACCTTTCCGAGAGAATGATTATTAGCATTTCAATGCCTATCCTGTCCTGTAATTCTTTGTGTTATGTGCACAGATGTATAATTTCACAGACATGTACCTGCACACACTTGTACACACAAGGTGTAAGAAGGTATTTTTAAAGGGATTGGTGATATATGATTCTCTGCGTCTTAGTAATTCACATAATGGAAGTTCCTCCGGGTCAAGTAGAATATATAGATCATTAAGTTTTAATTCTTACATAATAGTCTGCTGAAAAGATTATCATAATTCACTCTGCTATTCTTTTATTAATGAACTTTTGATTACCTACCAACTTTTTATTACTAGAAATAATGCTGCAATAATCATATAGATATATGTATATCCTTGAATACACACATGCACACTTATGTACTAGAGCATTTACTTCTATAATGTAATATAATATAATATATAATATAAATTCCCAGGAGTGGGATTGCTGGGTTGAATTGTATATGCATTTACAGTTTTTAATAGAGATCATGAATTGCCTTTTCCCATTTCTGCCAGTGATGTCTGAGCATGCCCTTGCCCTGCTCCCATTTCTGCTAATAATAGGTGCTATTATTAAACTTTTATTTTTGCTACAATGATGGGTATTATCATGGCAATTTTAATTTCCATTTCTCTGCCTCCTGGGGGAAGGGTGAACATTTTATCATGCTTGCTCTTCTCTCAATTGCTTATTCATGTCTCCAGCACATTTTGCTATTGGGTTGATTATCTTTATGTTATAAATTGTGAGGGAGCTTTTCATATAGTATAGATAGTAATTTTTTATCTATCATTTGAATTTAAAATATTTCCCCTAACTTGTTTGTCTAGTGACTTTGGCTTTTTATCTTTGCTCTATAAATAACACCTTAAAGCTTTAATACCTTAACATTTTAGGTGTGTATGTATGATATATATTTGATATACGTATATATGTCATATATATTTATCACATATCCTGTCTTAGTTTAAAAGATTTCTCTAATATTTCTCCAATTCATGAGTGTACTGAAAGTACTCTAATTTTTTTTAATAAAATTGTTGATATTCATTTTTAATTTCTACTCAGGATTTTATTTTTGAAATTAATGTAAATGGTGTAAAGGAGAGACCTCAAATTTATTTATTTTGTTTTAGGAATATATCCAATTGTGGTGAGACTGTTAATTAAATTTCTCCAGAATAGAATACACACCAGTACATACATGTGCATGCCCACTGACACACACACGCGCACACACACACACACACACACACAGATACCTAATTCTGAGCTCTCTATTATTTTTACTGACTTTTTAGTACAGTACAAGGCCACCCTGTAATTTTTCTTATTATAGTGGCTCTTAAGTAGTTTTAATGTAGTATTTTTATGCTGCCATTCTTTATTCATCAGTTTAAGAGCATTTTATCCAATTAAAAGTACCACTGGGATTCTACTGGGGTTGTACTAAACTTATATATTATCTTCAGGAGAACAAAACTTTTTTATAATACAGAATATTCCTTTTCAAGAACCTAGTATAGACTTCTACTTGTTCAGATCATATTTTTGCCCTCTAGTATGATTTTTTAAATACAGATCCTATTCCTCTCTTGTATAATTCATTCCAAATTCATTTTTGTCAGTATCACGAGTGGAATATTTTTCTCATTTCCATCTTCATATGGAGCTGCTCACCTAGAAAAAGCTAATAATTTTATATCTTTCTTTTGTAGCTACTTCATTTATCAAATTCTTTTATTACTTCTGCTTGTGTTTCACTAGAGTGTCTTGGTGACAATACATATGAAATGATAGTATCAGCCAGAAATTTCACTTCTTTTGATATTTACATAGTGCATTTCATGTTTATTGCATTCATTAGACCCTCCAAACAGTACTCAATAATAATGGTTGATCATAAGCATTCCCGTCTTGTTCTTGATTTTAATGGAAATAGCTCTAACCACTTGAATACAAATCTATTAGTTGCTTTTTTTTTAAAGATTTTATTTATTTGACAGACAGAGACACAGAGGGAGGGAACACAAGCACTGGGGAGTGGGAGAGGGAGAAGCAGGCTTCCCACCTAGCAAGGAGCCTGATGTGGGCCTTGATCCCAGAACCCTGGGATCATGACCTGAGCGGAAGGCAGCCGCTTAAGGACGGAGCCACCCAGGTGCCCCTATGAGTCACGTCTTACCAGTTAGCTTACGCGGCAGCAAAGCAACTCAGAAATATGGAGGCCTTGAGCAATGCAAGTCCATTTTTAGCTCACATCACCTACTGGCTGCTCATAGGTTGTAGTCCTGTTCTTTCTGGATCTAAATTAAAGGTAGAACATCTGTCTGGGATCTGCCATTCTGTGAAAGACAAAAAAGAGCAGTGGCCATACCACAAATTGATCCTTAATGCTTCTGCCCAGAAGGAACATACATGGCTTCCAATCACATTCATAGACCACAGCAGGTCACAAGGCCAAGCCTAATGTCAGTGTTGTGGAGGGAGAGCCGCAAACAACTGGAACTAATAATACAATCTACCGCAGTCTGGCCCTGGGTCAAAAACATTTTCTTTTCTTCTTTCATTCACAAGATAAAAACATCTCTTTTCCCCAAAGAAAAACCCCTAAAACATCCTAGCCAGTTCTGAATGATGAGACCATTCAAGAATTTATAATATCCCTCCTATCCTATTTGGATGGGGTTCCTCTTTATCTTGAAACCAAAATGGGACAAAAAAAGAGCATACCCTCTACTATCCCCAATGGGCAATGGTAGAAAACAGAGGGGGAAGAACCGAAGGTACACAGCAGTCACCGATGCATGGCAATTCTGAAATTCCACAAAGGAAATGTTGCAAGGACCTCATTGAGGTTTTGATTTGTATTTCCCAGATGCAGAGTGATTTTGAGCACTTTTTCATGTGCCTGTTGGCCATTTGGATATCTTCTTTGGAGAAATGTCTGTTCATGTCTTCTGCCCATTTCTTGATTGGATTATTTGTTCTTTGGGTGTTGAGTTGGATAATTTCTTTATAGATTTTGGATACTAGCCTTTTATCAGATATGTCATTTGGAAATATCTCCTCCCTTTTTGTCCATTGTCTTTTGGTTTTGTTGACTGTTTCCTTTGCTGTGCAAAACTTTTTATCTCAATGAAGTCCTAATAGTTAATTTTTGCCCTTGCTTCTCTTACTTTTGACAATCTTTCTAGGAAGAACTTGCTGTTGTTGAGGTCGAAGAGGTTGTTACCTGTGTTCTCTAAGGATTTTGATGGATTCCTATTTCACATTGAGGTCTTTCATTCATATTGAGTCTATTTTTGCGTGTGGTGTAAGGAAATGGTCCAGTTTCATCCTTCTGCAGATGGGTGTCCAATTTTTAAAGAGGGATTCCTTGATGAGTCCTAATCTCTGCTCCCTACAAATACTCTTCCAGGTTGTTGTTTTCTAGCTGAGAGGCTCTGTCCTCTCAGAGGTCTTTCTATTTCTGTTATTTCTCTTGGTCATTCTTAAAGGATGTTAGAGATTATGTCTACCCTTGGGGCTCAGCACCTTTTTCCCCTTATCTTGCTCTCTGTCCGAAGAAGCTTGGAGATTCCAGAATTGTTTCAAGTCTGGAACAGCCCATGGCCACTGGGGTTGATGGTTCTTTTAGTAGTACATCTTCCCCCAAAATGTTGCCCTATTTTCTCTTGACTTTGTTTGGAATAATTTGAGCTTATGAACTCCTGTAGGGAAATCATGAAATAGTCATTCTTGGCTGAGCCATCCTTTCCAACTGTGTGCTACCTTCACTGGATCAGAAGCTATTACAGAAGGCCTAATGGCCCTAGTCTTGATTTGGTTCTTATCACACAGCTCTCTCAGTTGGCCCTTGTTGCTCAGCGTCCTTCTCAGTTTGATTTTATACTGGTTGGAGATAATGAACATTTCCATTTTCTAATCATACTTGCAAACCAGCCAATTCTTTCCTGAGTTTACCTCCTCCTTGTAATAATTTAACACACCCAGACAATAGCAACCAGTACATACTAATAGCATTTTACTCCCAAAGTTTTCATATAAATTCATAAGCTCATTTGGTACATTCTCTGCCTTTGGAGACACCCTTGGTTATAATATTGAGAATGGCCACTATATCACAGACCGTCTTTCCAGCCTCCACTGACAATTTCATTGCCATAACTGCCTGGCCCTGAGAGCCAATACCCTATAATTTAAGTCTTCTTTGTTGATTGCTTGTTGTTTTGCTTGTCTGTTTTTGGCATCATTCTACTCCTGGTCATAACTTTCATATTATTTTGATTTGGCTGTTATGTTGCAAAAATAATAAAATCTCAGTGGCTTACAACAAAGAGCAAAGTTTTATTTTTTACTTCCTAACAGATAGGCTGTGGGTAAACTGTGGCTCTGCCCTTTTATCTTTTTATTCTGGGATTCAGTCTAGGGACCCAGTATTCCACTGACATTTGCCATTTTTTTTAAGAGGGAAAACAGCAATGGTCAGTTCATACAGTGGTCCTGTATCATCTATCCATCATCACGCCGCGTGCATCAGCTCCACAGTGACATACATCACTTCCTCTCATAGTCATTGCTTTATTCAAAGTAGATAAAATGGCCAAAACCTAGCACCATGATGTCACAATGTCAGTGGGGCAGGGAAGAGTAATCCTTTTGCTTGGAAGGCAACAAATAATTAAGAACAAGATTATCAACTACCATAGGATTTCACCATTTAGATTTATATTTGCTGCTACTTTTCCATGTAGTGTCTTTGTCTATAATCTGAGTAGTTTCCTTCTATTCCTATTTTGCTGTGTGTGTGTGTGTGTGTGTGTGTGTGTGTGTGTGTGTGTGTATTTTAAGAAAGCATTGCTGAATTTATCCAAAGCTTTCCAGCATCCATTGATATGATGGAATGCTTTTTCTCCTTTAATTTGTTGATGTAATATTTACCAATTTCCCCATGTTTAACTATCCTTTAATTTCTGGAATAGACTGTACATGGTAACTATGGACTATTCTCTTGATAGTCCAATGACTACCATTTAATAAAATGTACAGTGTTTGCGTCTGTATTCATTAGTGTGATTAGTTGATAATCTTTTTTGGTTCAATTTCAGGCTTAGGTATTAAATTATACTAGCTTCATAATGTGAATTGGGAAGCTTTTAACCTTTATTTTTATAGATTACAATCTTTTATTGAATTATCCATTCTTTAAATCTGTCTAGAACTCAGGCTTGAAATTACCTGATCTTGGTGACTTCTAAAATGATTATTTGTTAACCATCTATCAAACATTTGATGATAATTGATCTGTTAAAGTTTTCTACTCTTTCTCTGGTCATTTCTGGGAACTCAAAAGTTATAAGAAAATCTTTATCATAGGTTCTCAAATATGTTATCAAAGAGTTGCATGTACATTTTATTGTATTTATTTTATATCTGTGATTATGTCTTGCTTATTCATCCCAAACTTGAACCTTCTCACATTCTTTTTTATACTCACACCTGTGAGTCACATACTTATTTTATTGATAAAAGTAGCTCCTGAATTTAGTTCTCCTTTTACTATTATTTTGCTTTCTGATGAAGTAATTTTAGCTGTTGTCTTTATTCATTTTTGGTTTATTTTCTAGTTTCTTAAGGAAAGTGCTATCTTTGGGCAAATGTTTTATCTTCTTTTCTTTTTTTTTTTCTTTTAAAGATTTTATTTATTTATTTGACAGAGAGAGATCACAAGTAGATGGAGAGGCAGGCAGAGAGAGAGAGAGAGAGAGAGAGAGAGAAGCAGGCTCCCTGCTGAGCAGAGAGCCCGATGCAGGACTCGATCCCAGGACCCTGAGATCATGACCTGAGCCGAAGGCAGCAGCTTAACCCACTGAGCCACCCAGGTGCCCCAAATGTTTTATCTTCTTAAAGAAGACGATTACAACTATAAATTCTTCAGCAGTCTCTCATTTCTTATGTTATAAATAGACCCATTTTCATTACTTTCTTGGTAGTTTGTTATAACAATTTAATCACTGTCCCACACCTTTTATCTTCAGAGTCATTAAAATTAATCTTAAAAGTTCCCTTTCTGTTCATCTCCTCTACTCCCATGACTTAAACTACTACTTTTAAATGGGTGGTTTCCAAATTTCCCAAGGGCTACAGTCCCAGATATCTGACATGCCAACAGATATAACTAGCTCAGTTTGCTTGACCTTGGTAACATTTCTTTAAATCAGCAATAACAGCGGCGCCCAGGTGGCTCAGTGGGTTAAAGCCTCTGCCCTCGGCTCAGGTCATGATCCGGCGTCCTGGGATTGAGTCCTGCATTGGGCTCTCTGCTCAGCGGGGAGCCTGCTTCCTCCTCTCTCTCTGCCTGCCACTCTGCCTATTTGTGATCTCTCTCTTTCTGTCAAATAAATAAAATCTTAAAAAAAAAAAAACCACAATATTTTTTCTCCACCATAACTACATTTATTTGTACCACTATCCATGTAGTTGTTCAAGCTAAAAACTTAGAATTCATCCTTGATCTCTCCCTACTCCCATATCCAATAAAACACCAAATCCTGATTATTTTACCTTCCAAACAGTTTGCCTTCAGCCCATCTTCTCAGTTGCTGCTGTTGCTGCCCCAGTTTTAACCCTCTTCATCTATAGCAGATTAGTACAAAGGTGCATGACTTTCTTTCCTTCTTTCTGCTGCCGGCCCCATCCTACCCCAAACATAGCCTACAAAAGTTCTAGATTGACTTATTGAAAATGTGAGTCTCACCAAATAGTATCCTCACTTAAATATCCTTCAGGGTTCCCTATTTCTAACACAAACTCAACATAGCCTGTAAGGTGCTATAGATCCTCACCTAAAGAGAAAAGCAACTAACAACACTAATAGCGTAGTATGATCCGTGTAATGAGTTACTGTATTAATGAGCTTCTGTATTTAATGACATACGGAGGGCATTGGGTAGAGAAAATAACTAACACATATTCTCTGCCTACTGTGCACCAAGCCCTATGCTAGGGTTTTATAATCTCATTTAATCATTATGCTGGTGAGGTGGGCAGATAGGAATGCATCCAGGTGCAAAAATTAGAATATCTCACCAGTGACAGCTTCAGCCACAAGGGCGGTTAATTTTCTTGTTTTACATTAAACCTAGAAGTTGGTGTCTCTGGCCAGATGATGCCATCAAAGACTCCTAGACTTTTCTATTTTTCTGTTCTGCCATATCTAACGTGTTGGCTTTTCATCCTTATTTTGTTTCCTCATGAATGTAGGGTGGATAGTGAAGCCCCAGGTTTCAGAGAGAAAAAGGAAAAGAGGGGACACCAGCGAACAATTTCTCTGACCCTAACTCCTTTAAAAGGAAGCAAAACTTTCCCACAAGCCCCAAGAAGTTTTCCATTTACTTCTCATTGGCCACAGCTGCTTACCTGGCTACTACTATTTGCAAGGGAGATAAGAGAGCAAGAATTTAGGGAAGAGTGGCTCCCCACATCTCATTGTCTCCCATATACAGGGAGGTTAATGTTGCTCAAAGTCCCTACTGCTGGTAAGTGTGGATTCTGGATTAGTAATTGAGTTTCGTTTCCGAAGTTGGTACCATCTCCCTACACTTGGGTTCCCTCTTCATTTACTTTAAGACTAGACTTTCAGATATGTAGACATGGTTAAAAGACAGTGCTTGGTACCTGCTCTTTTCCCAAAGTCACACCACAATATGTTCTCAGGCATTGGATAGAACCACCCTGGAATGTTCAAAAGATGAAACCACCCTTCTGCCTTTTTCATAAAGCCACATGTAAACTGTTCCTTTTGTAAATGGAAACATTAGGGACTACACTAGGACTGTTTTCGATTAGCTCTGAAGTGTAGTCCTTAAAAAGTAATCCCACTCAAAGTATTGAAACCAGTATAGCCCATGTTCTCTAGCCTTCCTGCTACCCACCTGAGAAACCTTGTCAGTTTCATCATTTAGTTGTGAATAAGGTTCTGGATATAGTCAGCCTAAACTTTGGATGTTTCACTTGGCCTAATGAATAGCTTGTAACTTAATTAGTAATGAAGGTTAAACCTTCACTGTCGCGGCCAGCGCGACAAATCGACCAGGAAACGTGAGGGTTAAGAGGATGGTGAAAAGAAATTAAAGACAAAGAGATGGGGGCAGGAGGGGCACTGAGGAGAATGTCCAACAGTGCTGATTTTATTCCACATCTTACAAGCATTTATAAGGCAGAACACAATAGCAGGAGTAATACACCAGTACCTAGTCAGATGACTGCAAGTTTCTATAACAAGTTTACATTAACTACAAGCAACCCTCGTGATGCCACGTAGTCTCAGCTAAAGCCATTAGCAAGACAATCAAGCAGGGGGTGGGTTAT
Source organism: Mustela lutreola (assembly GCF_030435805.1). Taxonomy (NCBI): domain Eukaryota; kingdom Metazoa; phylum Chordata; class Mammalia; order Carnivora; family Mustelidae; genus Mustela; species Mustela lutreola. The sequence continues at coordinate 125,302,508 of NC_081297.1, forward strand.
GGGAAGTACAGGAACAACAAGGACCAACTAAGAATTCATGACCCTGACCGCATTGTTCCCTTCTGTGGGGAGAGCGTGTGGGAAGTCACATAGGCGAGCACAAGACACATAGCACAGACCCTTTCTCAGTGTTACTCAACTTTCCCGTCCTTAACCCCTTGTCAAGGTGTCCGGACTTTGAAGGAGACACAAGTCAGGGCCTGGTTTGATCCTTGACTCCAACCATACAGTAGCCTCCAACACTTCACTAATACAACAAAGAAAAAAAATTTAAATACCTAAGGAGCATGTCCATTTCAACAGGAAATTTCTGAGAGAAAATCTGTTTCTGAAATTGTATTACTTATGCTTCTTTCATCTTTGCTTTAATGAATGGAAAGCCATGAGACAACAGTCCAGTTTTTTTGCCTTTGTATGACTGGGAGTCAAATCTTTATTAGTTATTGTGCAATGACTATAACATCACCATGGAAAGATTATGACTTAAGGTCATAAGAAGGGGAAGAGGTATATGTAAACAGCAAAAACATAAAATGTGAGCTCCACTGGAAATCATTCTTCCCTGACAATAATTCCAGTTCCACCTGCTGAAAACTAATTTTCTATAAAAATGAAGCTGCAGGCAACTTAACATTCAAGGTTACCTAGAAAGTTCTCAGGAACCTGTAGATGGGAACCCCCCCCCCCCCCATATCTCAAATCTTTTTCTTGAAGCAACCTAATCTTAGTCATGAAAATGGACTAAAAAGACCCACATCCATCAACAAAGGCTGGATAATCAAGACCATTCATGCTACTCTTGGGGCACCATTAGGTTGAAAATTACTGCATTGTTTCCAGCCTTACTAATAGTTTTAATGATGTTCTCATTTTTTTTTTCAAACTTAGACAATTTTCCTATGACAGAAGTGTATTACTGTTGGAGAACTAAAACGCCTTGCATAAAAAATTTCAGTTTCACACAGGAGAAGGCCATTTCATTACAATCTTTTTCTGCCGAAATCATTTGAAAGATTAAAGTCTCTGTTGTTAGGCAATTTTTTGGATGAGAAAAACTTTAGAAAATGCAATTAAAACAGGCGCATATATAATATGTAAAATCTTGAGACTCTCTGTAACGTGTGGTATGGGGAAGAAAGAAACACAACATTTCAGAAGCAAATCCGACAGCATTCTTCAAACTTAGTTTATGCCACAACAAAATGTTACTATAGAAACGCTAAATCCCCAACAGAATTCCTGGAAGTTAAAGATCGGACTGCAGATTTGTTTCCAGATGCTGACTTGCTCGCTTGTTAAATAAAACTTAGCATTTATCGCATGGGAGATTTTATCTCAAGATATACTATAAAATTACCGGGGACTTCTAGTACAGTGCTCTCAGTGGGAAGAAAAGTATTAATATAGTAAGAATGGCTAGTCTGGTAGGTGTTCCAGACTTTTGGATTCAGTGCTTGTCTGTCTGATTAGTTTTTTTCTGTCCGCATCAACACTACCTCATCAACACTTCCTCTAAAGAAGTAGCTCTAAAATAGGATTGACCCTTAATGACCAGATGATGGGAAATCACTTTGTTAATAAAGCTGTTCATCCATCTTAAACAGGCTAAGACTTTCAGAGCACCAGTGAGGAAATCACATTTTCCTATAGACAGTTCGGGGGGCTCTCTTTAAGAGTAATTTTCCCCCAGTAATTATACAGCAGTTTGCTCTCACAAAATGGACTGATTAATTAGGAAGCAGTTAAATGAGTTCTTTAAAAATGTCTAAAGATGTTCTTCTTCTTTTCTAATCCTCCTCAATCCAACTGACAACTTTTTTTTAATCCCCTTAAATAGTCAATGCATAACAATTGCATTGGAACTCAGAGAATTATCACGGACCTTAAATCCCTTAAAGAAGAAGAGCCTTTAGATCATGTAGGAGTATCCTATTCATCAGGTTCTGCTGGCGGATGTTCTCCCCTCCACTTCTCCCCCATCAGATACCACCCACTTCTCTGCCTTCCTCTTATCCTATTGTTTTACCCCATTTGATGGCTTTGACCACTTTAGGAGAAAAACCAGTCCATCTGGGGAGGGGGCGGTATTTGTCCTCAGGAAGGGAGCATAGCCTTCCACGGAGACAATCACTTCCTTCCTTGACAGCCCTTCCTCACAATCACAAAATATCCAACTTCTAATACATGTATGTAAATACAGTCAAAGGCAATGTCGTCTCTTGTGCCCTTAAAAAGGGAGGAGTCCCACTCCAGTAGAGTGGGTTGTATATAGTGACTTCCTTCCCGAAAATACAGTATTGAAAGTGGGGACAAAAGAGTGACTTTATAGTGGAGAAAGCTGGTCAATTCTACTTCAAGCCACATAATCAAGGTCAGTATCAATAATCAAAAATCACATTAATAGTATGTACTTTTTAAAAAGATTTTATTTATTATTTGAGATAGAGCAGGTGAGAGAGAGAGAGAGAGCGAGCAGTCACAGGGGAAGCGGCAGAGGAAGAAGGAGAAACAGGCTCTCTCCACTGAGCAGGGTGCCCAACGGAGGGCTCGATCCCAGAACCCTGGGGTCATGACCTGAGCCTAAGGCAGATACTTCACTGACTGAGCCACCCAGGTGCCTCAGTAGTATATATTTCTGATATGATGAGATGAAAAATGGCACTATACCTCTGTGGTCTTCCTCCCCAAAGCCTATACCCCTATGCAGTCATGAGAAAAACATGAGATAAATCCCAATAATGGGGCATCCCATGATGTGTATAACCAGTACTTCTCAGAACTATCAAGGCCATCAAAAACAGGGCATCTCAGAAACTGTCACAGCCAAGAGGAGCCTGAGATGACATGATGACTAAATGAAAAGTGGTATCCTGGGGCACAAAAAGTACATTAGGTAAAAACTAAGGAAATCAGAGAAAACTATGGACTTCGGTCAATAGTAATATACCAATTTTCATTCACTATTTGCAACAAATGTACCACAATGTTGTGAAACTTTAATAATAGGGAGACTGTGTGCCAGCTGGTAAATCTTTGTACCATCTGCTCATTTTTTGGGGGGGGCAGTGTAAAACTTCTATAAATAATCCCTATGAATAAAAATAAGGGAGAGATAGTAACGGCTGAAGTGCATGGGGGTGGCTAATGAGGTATACAAAGCCCGACATTTGCTGTCATTGAATTTGGGCACCAAAGTGGGACTCTAGGAGGGATGCAAGGCACAAAGCTCCACTGGGAGCCTGGACTGGCTGAGGTGGACTGGCCCTAGGTAAGCATAAGAAGCACAGGTTCTTCCTTTCTGTAACTCTAAGCCCCGTTCAGCATCTCCAACGCAAGCACTGATGTTCTGACACTGCACTAAAGTTCTGTAGGTACACTAGCTCGTAGCTAACAACCTTATTGTACAGATGAGAGAAACTGGGGCACAGAGTAGTGAAGGAGCTTCCCCTGAAACACCCAGCTAGTACCACACTGCACGCTACCACCAGCAGACACACAAGCAATGCTGGTAGTATGACCGGCTCTTCTGTGTCACGTTTCAGGGATGAATCCTTTGTTCTGAACATTTGAAATTCCTCAATTATATTTGGTAGACCCCATTGATCCTTGGCATCCGATGTCCAGTTCTTGGGTTTGGCTTGGGAAGGGCTCCCTGAAAATCCACGGCATGTAGCCATTTGTAATACCATGGAGACATGGAGTAGACTCATCCTGCTGCGAGGCAGGATTGTGGAATTCTGTTTAAGAGTGGTCATTCCTTTTTGAGTTCTCAAATCTAATCCCTATTGACCTGGATCCTCAGATCCGATTCCTTGGCTGCAACCTTTGGCAGGTCAGCATACTGATGGAGGGATGCTCCTCCATGGGAGGGTAGAGGGGTGATGGTGATGACAAACGTGTACGTGGATTTCTTACCTTGATGCCTTATTGACATGCCCCACCATATTCGTGGCACAGTCATTAAATAGATGTGAGCTCTAATTGAACACATCCCCAAATGCTTTTCCTGCCGTTTAGACATCCTGATTTACCCAGGACAGTCTCAGCTTATGACTGTTATCCTCACATAATTACCAACCGTGCCCTCTTTCACTCTCAAAAGTGCCCATCGGAATAACTTGTAGAGCCACTGTATCTATAACACAGAAATAACCCGCCACTCCCAAGCTAAAAACTCTAGAAACCGTGCCAACTGCTGTTTTCTTATAGGCCTGGGACAGCTGGGCCTCTTGTTCCTAGAGCTTCGGTAGAGTGAATTCAACTGGAAAGAAAAGTGGCTGTGAAAGAAATCGTGATTTTCAGGGGTGTGATTTGTCCCTCATGCCACAGGGATCATGGTTTTGCAACCCTGAGGAATTTCAACATTTCTTTTGCAACCAAAGACTGTAACTCCTATGAAAAGCACATTTATTGAAAAAGGAATGTACTCTGTGACTGTTACCTGAGCTTCAAAAACTAAATGGTTTCTCTTAAGAAGTGACAGATGGCATGCTTCTCCATGAGGATGGTCAGCCTGGTCGCCTGTGATGGTACACTGAGCATCAGGCATCAGTGGCTGCCCTGCTGGCCCCGGGCCAATGGCAGGAAATGCTTTAGTTCAAGTCCGATTGTCATTTCCATTTTTTTGCAGTTCGCATACTTGACATACATCCTGAATTTCTTTTCAGAGCCAATATACCTTGTCTTACGCCGAGCGTACAAAATCTGATAGTGCCACTCCATCACCTAGCAACACAAACCTCTTCTACAGTTCCTTCCATTTCTTCTTCCTTCTAAATCATTTTGCTCTGTCGATCTCTTTGTCATTTATAAGGTTAACAAACTCACTGGAAATTATGGGATTTTACTTCTAAAATCTTTGAAGCTACGTGTCAGCTATTAATTCCTTTTATTTGCTTTCCCTCAAGAATTTGAAGATTTGCTGTAAAAATTCTCTTTTCCCGCAGACACCAACACGTAGCAGCCACCAAGAAATCCAAATATTCACTAAGCCTCAACCAAGGTCACGGATAAAGTGTTGGGTTCTTGGTGGTAAAGGCCACTGCTGTTGACTCTAGCCAAACTAATTGTAAAATAGAGACCAAACCAAATGCTGAACATGGAAGGTGGTGATGATGGTGCAGTTTTTTTTTTTTTTTTTAAGATTTTATTTATTTATTTGTCAGAGAAAGAGAGAGAGCGAGCACAGGCAGACAGAATGGCAGGCAGAGGCAGAGGGAGAAGCAGGCTCCCTGCCAAGCAAGGAGCCCGATGTGGGACTCAATCCCAGGACGCTGGGATCATGACCTGAGCTGAAGGCAGCTGCTTAACCAACTGAGCCACCCAGGCGTCCCTGATGGTGTAGTTCTATGAACTTACTTAACGCCACTGAACTTGACACTTAAAGTGGCCAAATTGGTCAATTTTATGTTATGTATATTTTACCACAGTAAAATTTACACATATGGAACACATCAGTAAGAAGCATTGGGAGACGAGGACCATGTGTGCGTGTGTGTGTATGTGTGGTGTGTGTGCGGGTGTGTGCTTGTGTATATGTGTGTGAAGATGCTGCCTGGCTTGGTTGAAAAAAATGAAATTTTCCCAGCCAAGAATGAGAGAAAGGCAGAAGTCCCTGGACACACATGTGTCCATTGTTGGGTGGTCTAAACACGCAGCGAACTTTTATATGGAGAGATATGGATCTTGCCTTACAGGACCATATTGGCTAAGTGCTGCCCTAGAGATGCAAAAGACCAAGTAGACAGGTATCATACTAAAGATGCAAATAGATGGTAAAAACATTCATTTATTCAACAAATATGTATCACACTCTTGCTACCATATTTTATCAAATCTCAGACAGGGTATGAATTATTAAGCCAGCGTATTTTTTTGTATATCTGAAATATCCATTTCAAGGCTCTAATACTTTCACAAATACATTGAGTCCAGGTATGATACAAAGTTACTTCCTTCATACAGAACCCAAACAAAAAGGTGTATATAGGATCACAAACACACTCAGGAAATAAATAGAAACTCCAGGCGCAGAATGGAAAACATTTAGGAGGTAGGGGAGAAAAAGCAGTTAGTGATTAGATTATGCCTAATAATTTTCCTAGAAAATAACTATTTTTTTAATGTCAAGTGCTTTTTCACACATTTAAGGAAAAGGTGGGTGGCTGAAAAATCCTAAGGTCCTATAGAAAATCTAGACATGGCATCTTCTGACTCAAAGCCCAGGGCTCCAAGGGGCACCTGGGTGACTCAGTTGGTTAAGGATCTGCCTTTGACTCAGGTCATGATCCCAGGGTCTTGGGATCAAGCCCCACATTGGGCTCCCTGCTTAGCAGGGAGTCTGCTTCTCCCTCTCTCTCTGCTCCTTGCCCCTGCCCATGCTCTGTGTGTGTGTCTCTCTCTCTTTGTCAAGTAAATAAATAGGATCTTTAAACAAACAAACAAAAGTCAAAGTCCAGGTTGCCTGAAGTGGAAACAAGTAAGCTATGAAGAAATTGGTAGAGCTAAAATTGTGCTAAGGTCCCATAATACCCACGGCAATGGGCCCCAGCGTATCAAAGTCACTCAGGTTTATACAAGCAATCCCAAAGGAATCACTGATGATCCAATGATTAACTACACAGGCTTTGGGGTCCCACAGACTGGTGACAAAGCTAGATTTAATTACACGCTCACTTACTGGGGCTTTAGAGGAGTTACTTAAAATTCACTCTCTCAGCTCAGTTCCCTGACCTATCATCTGTAAACGGCACTCACCACCTCCTAGGATCACTGGGAAGGTTGAACAAATGGGTACATATGCAGTATCTACCACATCATGCTGGGCACATAGAAAGTCCCTAAGATATGTTAGCTGGTATTATTAATATGTTGAGAAATTTGGTTCTTATTATTGGTGCTGGTAAATGCCCACTAAACAAGGAGTCAGCCCTGGCTCTGACCCTGGAATAGCTAGGAGGTAGCCCAAGGTTAGTACTCCTCATCTCTGTGCCTTAATTTTTTTAACCATACAGCTAGACATGGTTGCAGGTTGGTTCCTTTTATGGGTGTGTTCTGTCTTCCATATCCTTCACATCATGCTTGCATCTCCCTATTCCCCACTCCTCCCTCCTGTCTCCCCATCAGACCTGCTTTACTCTGGAAGCACCAAGGCAGCTGGTTTCCTTCTCTCGTGGGGACAACCACCCTCTTCTACTCCTCATTTACTCTGCCACCACGTTTTCCTTCTTCCAAGGCTTATTCCACCTGGCTCCCAGGATTTGCGTTTTACCACCCAGTTCTGATGACAGCTCCCTGAAGCCTGCAGAGCTCTCTTCCCAGGATGGCCTCTCTCTGCTCACAATGGCCATCCTTCCTCTTCTCTAGCAATGCTTGACATCTGTTCGAATGTCACATCTTCTTTCAAGTTCTCCAATTACTCTGGGACAAAGCTTTCCCTCCTTTGTGCTCCCACAGCCCTATGTTCACACTCTTTTAGAAGACTGTACTACAGTGATTTTTGTTGTTGTTGAAAGAGAGTGAGCACATGGCAGGATTGGGGGGTAGGTAGAGGGAGAGAGAGAATTTTAAGCGGGCTCCATGCCCAGTGCAGAGTGCAGTATGGGGCTTGCTCTTACAGCCCTGAGATCATGACCTGTGACGAAACCAAGAGTCAGATGCTTAACCAGCTGAGCCACCCAGATACCACTATAGTGATTCTTAATAGTGAAACAAGACAAAGCAAACAATATAAAGTTAAGTATTTTATTTACCTGCACAAGAACTGGAATGTAGTAGGTACTTGGTAAGTGTCAAAGAATTTTAGAAAATACTGCTATGTGACCTGATCAAAGACATGGTCCAATTATTTTAGTTTCAAGTCCATGACTCTTCCAAGTGATAAGGAAAAATGGAGGGAAACTGTGTGAGCAAAATGTTTGTAGAGAGTTAGAAGCTCCAAGATTTTCTGCCCCTCATTAGGTTGAATAGGAGGTCTGTTAAGCTATGGGTGTAATAGGTGTGCAGCTGAGAGGGCAGAGTCTCCCCTCTCCTAAGGGAGACCAGTTAGCAGATGACTGTTGGACTTCAGCTATGACATGACCATCACTTTATTTTAAATTAATTTCCATATCTTATAGCTGATAATTCTACTTCCCAAACATCTCAAGGGGTACGGTCCTCCTGCTACTTATTGTTTCTGCTGATTGCAGCTTGCTTATAACATGCTTGCAATTTTGGACTGCAAACACAAATGTAATTGAGTTTTATCTATGGGAATCCTCTGAATCTTGGATTGAAAGTTTATCCCTCTAGGAAGGACTTTTTTTTTCCTCTGCTACATGCCCAGAAATACTATAAGGATGTGGTCACTTTATATCAATTTTTACCTTTGGAATTTCCAGAACTAGGTAGTGTAAATGTGAATCCAAACCCATGTGCTAACAGATCTATAGTCACTAACTTTGAGGAATTGTTTTTATTCACTCAGAACTTTTGCCAAGATGGACACATTAATTTCTCATCTCCCGTTATGGGAAAAATGTTTTTTAGCCTACTCTCACTGAGCATTTACATTTAAGCATTCCAGATTTATATAGCTTTATCAGTCCCATCCCTGACTTTTGCAAAGCTAAGATCTTGTTTTTGTCCCCATAGAGCCAGTGAAAGCTTGTGCCTTGTTTGTGAGATTGACAAATACCTTCTGAGCTTAGGATTTCAACTTCTTGTTTTGGACCCCCAAGGATTTCTCTTCCTTTTTTTCATTCCCACCTTTGCATTTGAGAAAACATTTTATTTTATCCAACTTCCTTTATCCAAGTGTGTTGCAGTGGAAGAGCTTTCAGATTACCACCATAATCCTTCAAAGGTTAGCTCTTCCAGACACAACTCAAGTGGGACAAGATGACTTGTTTTATGGCTCATCCATACCCTGTCCCTACAGGCAGCAGCACTGTCACTGTGACTTGGGTTAAGTGGATATAACACCCAGTTGAACAGCAAGAACTTAGGGAAATGCGTTTGAAAGTTGGAGCAAGAAAATCACCTAAGGGTGGGGGTGGGGGGCTCTGAGTAACACAAGAGAGACTTTCAGATGTCACTGAAGCTAGGATAGATTTATTCCCCAACCAAAGTTGAGAAATGCTCTAAAATCTTGACATCGCAGGGGAAGGCATTTTACAAGTAGTGTTTTTCACAGGGGTGGGAGTTATCTAGCTGATAGCCTCAGAATTATCTCAAAAATTTGTTTTAAAATGTAGAGTTCTGGGATGCCTAGGTGGCTCAGTTGGTTAAGCGTCTGCGTTTAGCTCAAGTCATAATCCTGGGGTCCTGGGATAGAGTCCCTCATCAGGCTCCCTGGTCAGTGGGAAGTCTGCTTCTCCCTCTGCCCTTCCCCCCTCACTTGTGCTCTCTCTCAGATAAATAAAATAAAATAAAATAAAATAAAATAAAAAGTAGAGTCCTGAGCTCCACTTTCAGATATTCTGATCTAGGAGTCTGAGGTAGGACATGGAAATCTGTATTTTTAACCAGCACCCCAGGGGACTCTTCAGTATACTGAAGTGAGAGAGGCCAGAATGTAGAGTATGCATGCTTTTTGAAGAGTATGTTGCCTTAATTTGAGAGGCCCCATTGATCCATGCTGTAGGAATAGAAGGAGCCACGCAATAAAAAATCTTCATCAGTCCTTGAGATTGAAAGGCTCTCAGTCTCTGTTGTGTTAAAACCAAAACTTTGAATCATTGCAGAGAGAAACATAGAGTCAGACAGACAGATAGACAGAAGCCCTTTGTCATTATTCAGCAGACGTAATCCAAATACATGCCCATCCAGACACTCATGATGACAGCCTCAGATCGCAGCAGAATTAAACAAGAGTCAAAGAAACAGACAGACCCGGGACCATAGAAGAAGAACTGCTGTAGCAAAAGCAAGACTGAAGCTTCATTCCAGGACCTCCTGAGGAAGATCTGTCCCCCGTGCAATTCAGGAAGAGGTGGTCATTAGTGCCGGAATCCCACTGTATCTAAAGCCATGTGTTAGTTGCTGTCTATTGTATACAGCTTATTCTTTTTAACTATTACTTAACTATATCTATATATCCAGATATCTAGATATATATCTAGATATATATGGAGGAAAATATATATGCATATATATGGAGGGATAAATATCTAGATATCTGGGTATATAGATATATTTCCCTCCATTATGTGGGTTTTATCCTTATTCCTAAATTAAGTCTTCATGAAACCCAAGCTAAAAGAATACCTTCTGGAATGTTTATATAGAGATACAAGAATCAGTGTCGTGCTGCCCAGAGCAGATACATGTCACATCCACTGAGATGGCACCCAAACAGGGTCTCTGGAGCACTAACAGGAAAGAAAATATGTTACATAATACGGAGTGTGGGAGGGGAAGAGAGACCCATAATCAATAGAATTAGGCAGAGGATTAGGTTTATTAAAAAATTAATTACAATTGCAATGGTTTTAAAGGAACATCATTAAAATGAAGTATTTTAAAGAGTGACATCCATTTGGAATCATTTGGGGAAAAATTTGAGACATGCCATATTAAGAACTTTGCCATGATTGTCACTTTAAGCACCATTTTTGGTTTACAGATTACATGCCACTTTAGAGACAACAAAAGAAACATGATCCAACTGTATTATTCTGGTACCCCATGTATTAACAGTTCCATATGGTTAACATCAGTTAGCTGATTTCTTTAGAAACAATTAAAAGTCTTGCCAGATACACAAGAAGAAACCATGTGAGCATGTTTCCTGCTTGCTGGTGACATTTCATCCTGTCCCCACCATTTTAGTCTCTAACAAATTACTCAGCCCACTGGGGCGGGGTCCCTCAAAAGCCAGGAAATGACGGCCCTCATCTGAGACATCCTATCTTACCACAATCCAAATTCAGCCTTTGGGCAAACAATAACACAGGAAGAGATCTGTTTTTGTTTCTGTGGCACCAAGTGACAGTATTAAGAAGTGAAGCTCATATGAAAACCATTTGATAAGGGTCTTAAAATCCAGTAAACCAAGGGAAAGGACTTGACAGTAAGTCCAAAGAATGTGGACCCATTTTGAAATATTGGTCAGGATAGACTAGATTTTGCTGCAGTAACATCCATCCCCAAATCCTAATGCGTTATGATCCTAAAAGTTCGTTTCTCACTCATGTTCACAGTTGGGGTGTGGAAAGCCAACTCACTGTCAAAGTCATCACTCTGAGTTTGAGACTGATCAAGAAGGAAAGCATAAGATCTAAGATACTGTGTCCTTGAGAAGGGGCTCTGCTTCCTGACTTGCTGTCCCCATCCCAGTCCTGGGGAGAGGAACTATAGAAACTCCAGGTGGGTCTAGGGGATCAGAGGACAGAGAGACATGCACATAACTTCAGGGCTGGGGGAAGTAGGGGAAACACAGAGCGCCTGGGAGAGTTTCCTGGCCCTGAGTCTGGCCTCTGAACAGTAGACTCAGCTGAGGGAGGTGCCTAGGCATAAGGACAGGTGGCTGTCTGAATAGACTCTTGATAGGAGGCCACTTGAGAAGGATGGCCTCTTAGTAGAGGTGAGTACAGACAGATGGAGATGGAAGATGGAGGATAGCCACTTCCCCTCCCTTAACCTTTGTATTTCAGCACTTTGGAAACCTTCAAACTTAACACAACCTAGGGATTGGGGAAGGGTTCTCAGTTAACGGAGATTAAGCATCTACTTCTGGGCGGGAGAGAGATTTGCAATATAGGTTTTACCCTTTCACCAAAATTCCTGCTAAAACTCCACCTCTCCCCATCCTTGGAGAGGAAGCATTTGAGAAACCAAGTGTCATCCTAAAAGGTTGGTTTTCTGGAGTGGAATTCTATTCTCTAGAATTGCAGGTGATGTAAAAAGACTCAAGAAACAGAATCAGCCCAGGCTCAGCTCCCAAAACCCTGCCTCCTCTGGTTCTTTCCACTGTTCTTCTGGCTCAGATTCCCCCATGGAGCTGTCTCCACCACATCTCTTTCCTGACTGCTCCTCATTTGTCTTTCATGAATTCTGCTCCCCTCCATCTGCAGAGTGCCAGAAAGAGACAGATCCATGAGAGATCATTTAAGATTACATCTGCTTGTCTCTTCTCTTTGATGCAAGGAGAGAGGACAGGTTCCTCCCACTTCTCTTTTTACCCCTCACCACGAACACCTTTATTGCCCAGACTGGAACTGGCAAGCCAGACCTTCCTTTGTAAGCAACACTGACTCCTGGGCTCTCCCTTGCATTTTTGTAAGAATCCAGGGGTTTAGGGAGCCAGAGTGGAATTTTGGGAGGAAGTTGGAAGTGCAATTCTTGGGAACTTGTGTCTATTGGTGTTGAAGTGTGATTACATGTCCAGAGGTGAGGAACAGAAGGACTCACGAGAGACCAGAAAATAGACAAGAATAACAAGAGCAAGTCAGATAAATAATCATCTAGAAGTTAATTCCTGAAGCCTTTAACCACTCCATTAGGACCCTTTTGGTACACGGAGAGAGCTGATCTTTTACCACATAATCAACAAGCACAGTGTGAGTGAGACATTTGATGGTTGGCCTTTTGGTCTGGTCCTAACAAGTATTTGAATGCTTTTATAAACTTGGGACCAGAAAGTAAACGGTGGAGAACAAACACAAAACATGGGTTTGTTGTGTGTGTACACAGGTGTGCACACATGTGTGTGCATTTCAGTGCCATGAATGTAACATAGGGAACGTTCATAAGGAATGTAACAGCAATGTCAGCCTCAGGCAGGTAACTAACTCCCAGTTACCTAACTAATTAGTGGCCATTTCTTTCTTCTGCCATCATGAAATTGGTTTTCCTTTCTTCCTTACCTTCTCATCTGCTTTTAACCTGCATGTCTCCATCTCATGGCAAATCCAAACTTTCCTCTTGACTGTGGTTTGCACTCACTTCTAGTCTCTGTCTATTCTTTGTCATCACATTTGGGGCATGAAAAACCCTTCCTCACTCCCTCCCTTGTCTCCCCAAAGTGAGTCTACTCTGTAGTCAACCAGTTCTGCCTTCTAGCAAAGCTGCTCTGTGGAACCAGAGTCCTGTACTTATTTCCTGTCCCTGCTGAACCTAAGCCCCACATTAGGGGTCTTAAAGCCACACATACTTACTGTCTCACAGTGCTGGAGGCTAGAACCCGAAAGCCAAGGTGTTGACAAGACCGAGCTCCTTGAAGCCTGTAAGGAAGAATCCTTTCTTGTCTCTTTCAGCTTCTGCTGATGGACATCAGTCCCAATGTCTCTCAGTTTGCAGTGGCATCACTCCAATCTCTGCCTCTGCCATCACCCGGTGTCCCCCCTGCATGTCTGCGGCTTCACGTGGCCTTCTCCTCTCTGCCTGGATCTGTGGTCCAAATGTCCCCCTTCTTACAAGAACATCAATCATATTGGATGAGGGCAGACCTTCATGACCTCTTCTTAACTCTATGTTTTACAAGGTTACATCAGCAAAGACCCTCTTTTCAAATAAGACCACATTCACAGGCAGCAGGTTTTAGAACTTCCACATATGTTTTGGCAGACACAGTTCAACTCTCACCTTCTCTGTATTCCTGTCTCTGAGTTAAAAATACAGTCTCCTTGTGTCACTGAATCAAGAGAAGAAGCCTCTGCAGGGCCCAGGAAGGAAGCTGAAGGTCTTTGGTCAGGGAATTCTGGGAAGGACCTAAGAGTGGTGGAGAAGCAGAGGAGTCTAGGGGCGTCGGACTCTTGGTTTCGGCTCAAGTCGTGATCTGGGATTGTGAGATCAAGCCCTGCATAGGGCTCTACGCTTGGCACGGAATCTGCCTGGGGCTCTCTCCCTCTCCTCTCTGCCCCTTTCACCCCTCTAAAATAAATAAATCAATCCTTTAAAAAAAAAGAAGAATAAGAATGGGAGGTGTATAAGCTCTGGATGGGCACATCCTCTTAGCCCAGAGATGCTGTACCACATAAGGATGAATGCCGCAGAAGGAAGGTCAGTGGAAGGGCCACCCAAAGTACTGTTTCAGGGGTGCCGCATCAGCATCACTGTGAGCTGCTTAGAAATGTGGACTCCCAGGCCCTCCCCAGACCAACTGAATCTGCATCTTTGGGAATGGAGAGTAAGGTGGTAAGTATCTGGGTGTTTTCCAAGCTCTCCCATGATTCTTCTGCTTACTAAAACTTGAGAGCTCTAATGCGGGCAGAATGAAGACCTCGTTCCATTGTTTTAAAGCTTGGGTGCTAAGAAAGTCCATCTTTCCCTTTTAAGCATCCGAGGGCAGGACTAGCCTCGAGAGCATGCCAACAGAAGGGGGACAGCCTCTGTGAGCCACTCAGATGATGGGGAGGGACGTTGCTATCTAAAAAGGCAGCCTAACTCTTTGATGGAAAGATCTCTGGAAGCAAAACTGCATTTTCTTTGTTGAGCAAAAATTGCATCTCTGTAGCCACCTCCTGGTTAACATTACTCTTTGGAACCCCAAAAGAAATCTGTTCTCTTACCCAAGCAGCCCTTGGAGGTATTTTTTTAAGATTTTATTTATTTGACAGAGAGAGAGAGAGAGAGATCACAAGTAGGCAGAGAGGCAGGCAGAGAGAGAGGAGGAAGCAGGCTCTCCGCTGAGCAGGGAGCCCAATGCTGGGCTCCATCCCAGGACCCTGAGATCATGACATGAGCCAAAGGCAGAGGCTTAACCCACTGAGCCACCCAGGCGCCCTCTGACTATCCTTTCTGTGGAGAGTCTGGGGATTACCGGATTCCTTAAGTATGTGCATCGCTGTCTTTGACTAGGCTTTCTACAGCCCTGCAGAGATAGAAGCGAGCTTGTAGAGTCCTGATAGTGATGTAGGCGATCCTTGTCACAGAAAAGCAATTTCTTGTGTCCAGCGGGATGCAGCTGGTATCGCTCTGTATGTCACCCCTTCCACTAGACTTACATCCATTTGTAAATGCATCTCTCAAATTCCTTATTGGACCATAGAGATATGTGGTACATTGAAAGGAAGGTTCTAAAACCTTGCTGGTTCCCTCATTACTTCATGGTTCCTTAAAACCTTTGGCATACGTTTGTTTTTGACTTGGATGAGAGTTAGGACTGTATTTTATTTTGAAAATGATCCTTTCACAGTCATTTTTCTTATAACTGGCCCATCTCTCTGACCACCTTTTGGTTTTTGAATCCGCACTCCCTTCATTCTGCCCACATTTTGTAGACACAGAAGATCCTACAGTTCCAATACTGTTATCAGGGTAAGTTCTGGAACTGAACTGCCTGAGCTCAAAATTCAGTCAAAATCTTAGTCAAGCTGCTGACCTTTCTGTGCCTCAGGTTCCTGTAAGGTGTGGATACCTCACAGGTTTGTGATGAATAAATCAGTTACACAACCAAAGCATTTAGAAAAGTGTGTGGAACATATTTTTTTTTTAAGTCTGTTACTTTTATCACCTTTACATTGCAAGGACAGAAATAATTTCTCTCTCACTCTGGGACTTCTTAAGGGTCCTAAAACCATAACCCCTTCTCTGTTGCTTCTGTTAATGAAAACCAAATTCTAATTTGGGACTCTTTTGGTATGACTACTTTCTCATTTTCTCCTCTATCAGGATATTATTATCAAGTAAGGATTTATATCACAATTTTTATCTGAGGGAGTTCAATTTTTTTTTTAATAGAATGAGTTGATCAAAGCACCACTCACCTTCAAAATTGACCTAGATACATTTATTGCATTTGCTTATGTGGAACATCAAATTCTAGAACCCCCTGGGAGCTCCATTCAAGCTGAGGAAAAACATCAGTTAGCACAGTAGAAGTGGAAAGACCATGCTACCTTTTAGTCATAAGATGAGTGATCCCTCCTGAAAGGTCCATTTGGGCAAACCGGGAAAAGGAGTTTGTTTTAGCTTCCTTCATCTGTTTCTGGACCCCAGAACTCCTTTTTCAGAATTCGGCTCTTAGACTTAAGTTTCTAATGAAGGTTGTTTCTGGAAGAGTATTGCAAGTCCCGGGTCCCAATTTTATCAGTCAGGAAGGCCTTGTTTGTTTGTTTGTTTGTTTTTTGCTATAATAAGCAATCCTCCCCAGTTTCAATACCTAAAGCTACAAAGGTTTATGTCTAGTTGGTGCCGCATGTACTGACAGTGGTCTCGGCTCCATGGCGTCCCCTTCATCGCGACACAGGCTCACAGAAGTGCCGCCATTTGGAATGTCTCCAGGCTCACAGCAAAATGCAAAGAACATGGAAAATTGTAAAGTGGCTTTAAAGTATTTTTGCCCCCAAATGGCTAACATCCCCTCTGCTCACCTTTCATGGCCAGACCTAATTTCACAGTGGGGGAGTGCACCCCTCCCATGTGCCCCAAATGTGCTTTACCACAGCAGTTATGGCTTCCAAGCCTTTGACCGTGTTTCTGCCTTTGTTCTAATTTACTAGCTTCTCTGTCAGCGTTTGGAACAGGATGTAATTCCATTTCCCTTGGCTGTGCTTCTAACTTCACCACATTCCTAATATTATCTGAAACCTGTGGGGAGGAACGAAGTTCCTTAACAGTACCAATTAGCTCTTTTCAACTTCAAGCTTTCTCTAAACGGGCGCCCTTGGCATTGCCAAGAGGAAGCTAGTTTTTTCCTTCCCAGTTCCCCCTCCGCAGCCCCGCCTGGGTCTCATTGTAAAATGCGCCTGCATGTTTTAAAAGCTCATTATGTAAATGTATCAGAGTCCATATCTATCAACAGATAATTAAGAAGACTCTATACATATTTATGAGTTTGCTTAATACTGCTTTAATGAGGAGGTTTACTAGAAATACAAATCAAGGAGGCAAGAAGAGAAATGATCCTAACAAGGATGAGTGTAAGTTTTCAGCAGTTCTTGGTAGTCCCAAGAGCTGTCAGAACACTCAGAGAACATCTCAGAGTCCCTGTGAGCCTTCCATACATGGTAGGAAGAAGCTGGGGAGAATAGACAATGTCACTCAACGTTCTGAAACAAGGCTATACTTTTGGTTTCAAATTACAGCTATTCAAAAAGCACAGGTGCCCTGTTTCCACCACCTGCAAAAGCCAGATCATTATGGGGACGTGGTCAGAAAGCCCGACAAGGCAGCCCCCAGCTGATTCCAAACTGCTGAGACAGAGCCACTGCTCTGGCCGGGATGATCCCCTGTGCAAATTAGAGAGAGGAGACTCAGGGTGCCTGTGTGCCTCAGTTGGTTAAGCGTCTACCTTGGGCTCAGGTCATGATCCCGGGATCCTGGGATCAAGTCCCAGCAGCAGGGAGTTTGCTTCTCCCTCTCCCAAGTTTTGAGGCTGAGGTTATTTTACAACTCCAACAGTCAAAGACTTTTTTCTTTTAAATTCAGATTTGTGATTTCTTTGGCTGAAATGTGGTAGATCTTCTGTTTGCATTTGGTCAGTACTGTGTGTCAGGGTCTGTATTCACAACCATTGCTAGACATCATTCCCAGAGTTCATTTGTGTCTTTGCTTCCTTACACCCCCCAGTTGGTCTTCCTGTCTGTCTGTCTGTCTCTCTTTCTCACTCCTCACCCCCTTAGAAAATGGCCCTAATCACATCTTCCCACATTCCCACATTCTATTGACCAGAACTCATTCACATGGTCCATTTCACTACAATGGAGGCTAGAAAATAGGGTCTTCCTGTGTGTCCAAAAAGAAACAGAAATGGAGCTTAAATCCTTTTCATGATTTCTTCTTCATCTTGCCTGGTAGATAGTTATCCTGGTTGGAAGCCTCCACTCAAAGCAAATATTTGGAATAAAGTGAGGCATCTCCAAAGGAAAAGGGGCATTGTTTCTAGATGAAAACAGGATCCAAAGCAGACAAAGAAATAGATTCCAGACTGGTTAGAGGTTAAGTATTTTGCAGGACCGGTAAACCTGGGAAGAAACCTTGGCTTCAACACTTACCAGCCTTGACTCTCTGAGCCTCAGTTGCCTAATCTGTAAAGTGGAGGTAATAACACTACTCCTTTCAAGATTATTGTGCACTTAACGTTTGTCACATACTTAACACAATACTATGAAAAAGGAACAGTAGGATATGATAGTGTAGAAGGTAGAAACCTCAGTCCAGACACCTAGCTGTGCAGGAAATTTAACTTTATTTTCCTATATCTGAACTTGGTGTCTTGTTAAATCCCCCTTTCCTTCTGACAACAGAAACTTAATCTCAGTCAATTCATAGGCTCTCCCAGGATCTTTGTAAGTTCCAGGGAGCTAATGTGGATCCAAAATGGCAGGGGTGAGAGGGTAGGCAGCTGTCCTTCCACATTGTTCCTTGTCTATGGTGGCATCCCCGGAGATGATTTTGCATATCATTTAGTCTTTGTTCTATTTGGGTCACAGCTGTGCCCTTGCTTGTTCCCAACCACCAAGCATCTGCAGATCTGCCCACTCCATGTGTCACGCCTGGGTCACTCCACAGTGTGCAAGAAACGCTATTGCTCAGATCATCCTAGGGCCCTAGAAACATCTATGAGGTTGTCTTGGGCCTGTCTGTCTTGACTCATTGCCCAGATACGCCTTCCTTTCTCATGCTTTATTGGCTTAGGGACTTCTGGAGTCTCCACACCCCACGAAAATGAAGCTCACGTCCTTTTTGCTCCTGGTTATCCAATCCTATCTGGAGATTCCATCATTCAGCATCAACAGATTCCCTTCTTCTCTTGACTCTATTCAGATGAAAGGTCCCAGTAGTCTCTAAGACTAAGCTGTTCAATATAATAGCCAGGTAAAATATGCTGAATAAATTATATTAGCCACATCTCAAGTGCTTGGGAGCCATATGTGTCTTGTGGGTATCATGTTGGAGAGCACAGCTTTTATTCTAGAATGTTCCCAGAAAGTTTTATCAGACAACACTGGTCTAGGATCTCTTACTGGTCTGGCCTTCCCATCCTCTTCATCTCAGAATCTTTATCTGGGTGGTGGGGAAGCCTTGCTTTAATAAGATCTTTTCATCTCAGAACCATCCTACCTCATGTCTAAGCCCAGGTTTTGAAACTCAAAAGCCAGAACTGACTGTCTTGTTCTCCGTGTTTTATGGGGTCATCTTTCTCTGAGGCATAGAGGTTGGGATGACTTTGCTACCAATAGAGTGACCAACTATTTAAGTTTGCCAGGATGGGAAACTTTCAGTTTGAAAACCAGGAAAGTCCCGGACATTCTAGGACAAGCTGGTCACCTTGGTTACAGAGAACCTTGGTTACCAAGGACTATGGGGGGAAAACACCAGTCTTTATATCTCAAAATTCACTTTAATTCTGGAGCTCATATTAATCTAAGAGGGGTTTCACTTTAACCTCCAAAGTGAGACTTGGGTATTACATTTCCTCCTCTCTTTCTAGAAGCTTCCTTGGTCCCCACACTCCTACCCCTTTCCCTCCCTCGTCCTATGAATACTGCAGATGTCATTGGTTCTACCTAGTATATGAGCTGTATCTCTTCAGATCACCTTTTCCCTTTCCCAGCCCACTAGGGGAACTGTGGGAGACTCTGATATTTCACCCTTTTTCAAGGGAAAACTATTGATCTGAGGTCACATGAAGAGTGAACCACATAAAAGACTTCTGTGGGGCAAACTACCAGGGCCAGCTCCAAAAAACCCCTTTTGGCATTAAACTCAGACCTTCAGTGGATTGTTAATAGCTACCTTTTGGCCTGTTTCTAACTCAATAGTGACAGTTTGAAACACAGAAGCTATTGTAGAACTCAGCTGTAGGAAAACCGCTGTCACTCACCTGCTGACTGCCTTGCCCCTTCCTGACACATTCCTGCCCTGGCTTATTAGTTACTCTGTGTGAACTGTCTAAAAATACCTGCACAGTGGCAGCTCAGAGGGTTAACGGAGAAAAAGGAGCCATTCGGTAAGAAGACAAATGTTGTTCTTTCTCCTGATTCCCTCCCTCAGTGAAATGCTCCTCCCAAGGAGACACCAACATAAATTCTGTCAGAGACTCTGACCCAGAAACATGATTTGTGCTGTTCTCTGCTTCTGGAAAGCCTCTCTTCCCCCATTAGCCTTAGCTTGTAAGATCTAAGGCCAGCGTAGCCTCATCCAGGAAGCTGTTCATGATTCACACTGAACGAATCACATGTCTCAACTGCCGATAGGACAGACTGGAAGATTCAAGGTTTATTATACAGCCTCACCCCAGACTTTGAAGGAAGGTGCCGATAAGATGCACTTTAGACAAACACGTCAGGAACTTTAAAAAAAATTCTATTGATACAGAAATCACACTCTATACCATTCACCCATTTCAAGTGTACAATTCGATAGCTTTTAGCATGTTCCCAGTTGTGCCCACCTCACCATAGTCAATTTCAGAACACTGTGATCATTCTGGAAAGACACTCTGTCCTTTAGTTCACACCCACCTCTCCCCACTGCTGCCCTCCCTAACCCTGGGAGGTCACTGGTCCATCTCTGTTGCTGTAGACTTACCCACTCAGGACTTCTCGTAGAAATGGAATCACACTGTATGTGGTGCTTTGGGACTGGCTTCTCTTACTTAGCATCACATTTTCAAGTTTCGGCCATGTCGTAGTGTGTACGGCACTGCGTTTCTTTTCATGCCTGTGTAATAGTCCATGATTTGGATATGCCACATTTCATTTTCCCATTCACCAAACAACAGATACTTGGGTTGTCCTACCACTTCTCATATTGTCTATTATAAATAATACCATTGTGAACATTTGGGTAGCCATTTTGTGCAGACATTGTCTTCATGCTCCTGGCTCTATGCCTAGAAATGCAATTGCTACATTACATGGTAATTCTACACCCAGCTCCCCGAGGAACCATCAGACCATTTTCCACAGTGGCTGCATCATTTTACATTCCCACCCATGGAGCATGAGGGCCCAGATCTCTCTCTATCCTCAACATGTGTAATTACCTGCCTTTTTAAAGTCTAGTCAGGGTATCTAAGCTTTCTGAGATACCGTTACGAAGTAGTATCTCATTTTCATCCTGATTTGTATTTCCCTAATGGCTAGCGCAGGTGCTTCTTACATTCAATGATGTTTGTGAACCTCTGACATCCTGCCCTATAGCACGGTGATTGAGTTACCTGTCTGTGGGCCCAACCAGATGATAAGGCCACGGCCAATCTGGATAGCATTCCATGGCTGCCTAGATCCCCTCGGTGACTGCCCTTAACGTGGCACATTGTAGGTGCTCATAAACAAGAGCTAATAACTAGGGGTGCCTGGGTGGCTCAGTGGGTTAAACCTCTGTCTTCAGCTCAGGTCATGATCTCAGGGTCCTGGGATTGAGCCCTGCATCAGGCTCCCTGCTCAGCGGTGAGTGGGCTTCTCCCTCTCCTGCTCCCCCTGCTTAAGCTCTCTCTCTCTCTCTCTCTCATTTTGCTAAATAAATAAATAAAATCCTTAAATTAAAAAAAAAAAAAGCTAAAAGCTATTGAAGGCTTGCACTGTGTCAGGCACAGGTCACACAAGTTAATTCATATAATTGTCACAGCCACCCCAGGAGGTAGGAACTATCATTACCACCATTTTACAGAAGAGAAAACTAAGGCACAGAAGAGCCAAATAATTTGCCCATATATGAACTCAGGTCCTTTGATGCCAAACTAGACAGCCTGCCTGCTGTGGTAAACAGCGACTGCATAGAAGAATGAGTTGAAACTCTGGAGAAAGGAGGAGACGGCAGGTTGTAGACCCAGAGCTGACTCCACCATCCCTTTGGCTGCAACACTTGGGAAGAACTGGGAGTTTGAGCCGCCTCACTCCTGTGAGGGACTTCGCGACACTTCCCCAAACCTCAGTTCCTCATGAAGGACATAGCAATTTTCACAGGCCTGGCTTTTGTTTTTTAAGGCAGTGGGCACTTAGCCTGGGTCACCAAGCCCACCAGGAAGTATTTATGGTGGAGGAAGGAAATGGAGACTCATTCTGGGACAGACTGGGAAAAATGCTTGCTCTCCTGGTTTTCCAGAGATGCATCGGCAGTGAGGTTGAAAGGTAGAAAGAGGTCTTTCTACCTCTGAACTGAGCTATTTTAGATCAAATGTCTCCTTTTGAAAGTAAACATGCTGAACAGAATTTTCTACTTCCTGTACAGACTAAACCATATCTTACCAATCAGGGCTGCCGAGCAACGGTGTCACAGCTTTGGCAAATTAGAAAAAGTTGCTCCTTCAGTCTGGGCCAGGGTGCATGAGTTGGTAAACTGAGCATGAGCTGGAGTTCAGCCCACATCAACCCTCTTGGCTGGGCACCATGGTGCAGTGCCCAGCATGAACAACCATCTATGGTAACCCTACCACCAGGCACCTTACATTCCAGAGAGGAGGTGACTCTGTATATTAGAGTCTAACCCTGGCGAACACGGGAATCTTGATAATTAGGGGGCTACTTACCATAAATCAAATAATGGATTCTCAAAATCTCCTAGCTTTGTATAATCCAGATGAAAGAAACAGCCATTGGCGCCAACAATAAATGACCGATAGAGACTTTGTCTGACATAATGGACTCTAGAAACCAACTAAACCCAGGCAGACGGCATCCAAGCCAAAGCCATAGCTCAAAGCCAAACTCATTCATCTTGACTTGAGTGCCTAACCCAGAAAGCCAGAGTGCCCTTGGAGTCCTGAAATATAGAGTACGACACTACAAAGACCTGAAGGTTTGCGGCTCAGGAATGCAGACAAGCTGCTTCCCTTGGAGCCACACCAACTTCCAGAAGCCCATCACGCTCCTCAGGCAACTGATGGGGCCATCCAGGATGCAGGCTTTGTGAGGTAGCCCCACAGAGGTCCTGGCCAAGAGCCAGCCACCCCCACCCCGTAACGTCTGCTAGCAAGCAGCTCCAGGAAGCAGCCATGGGGAATGGGAGCAGGTGAGAAGCTATATGAGGTGCCCGAGCAGCTGTCAGAGGAAAGGATGACAAGGAGTAGCACCAACTGTTATTTGTGACTCTCCAAATGCCCAAGCCCCCCATTTACACAGCCCTCAAGAATGTGGCAGGGTGCTGGCTTTCCGCAAGAAACTGTGATCACAGATTGAATAGCAGGGTTCAGAGAGAGAGAAAGATGATGCCTAGACAGAGAGGACGAGATATATACCAGAGGAGGCAGCCCATAAACATGGGCACAAATCTAATAACATTAATAATTATTTATACAGTGGCAGAATTTATTATTTAAAGTTGCTAAATCTGTACTATGCCCTTCACTCCTCTTATCTCACTTGTATTATTAAGTCTGATGCGATGTTAGTAATGTAAGCTTCTCAGAGGTGAGGACACCGAAGCACAGAGAGGGTAAGTAGCATACCCAGAATCACACAGCTTATAAGTAGTGGAGCTTGGATATGGAGCCATCCAGTCTCATGCTGAAACTCAAGCTTTTGGGTTCCAAATGACTAAATAGATACTGAGGATATGAAGCCACAGTGGGTCTTCGGAGACACTACCTTACAGAGTGGGCATGTTTTACGTCCATCCATCCATGCATCCCTATATATGTACATACATACATACATAAACACTTATTTTTTTAAGGAATATTTATTGTGCTCTGCTCTTTGTATATGTTATTGTATTTAACATTGTTAACAGCTCAAGTTTATTAGGAAGAAATATGGTTCCTACGTGGGGCACATTGTTCCCCAAAATGGCTGCAATACTATCTTTCAACCCTTCCATCTGTCAACCTTCTCATAGATAGGTGGAGCCTATTTACCTTCACCTTGAATCTGGGCTGCCAGGGATGCTTGCTCTGCTCAGTAGATTATGGTAGAAGAGATATCCTGAGATTTCAAAGCCCGAGGCTGAAGAAGACTGGCAGCTTTCACATTGCTTACATCTCAGCAGCCACATAATTAGTCTAACCACCTTGACCCTGCCACACTTTGAGGAAGCCCAAGCTAGCCATGTGACAAGAGTGTGGCCCCATGAGGGGGGCACCGAGGCACCAGGCATCTGGGGAAAGTATTATGGATTGCTCCATCTGTATTAGGCCTCTCCAGAGAAACAGAACCAAAGGCATATACATGCATACACACGCATGTGTATAGACAGAGATGTGTGTGTGTGTGTGTGTGTGTGTGTGTGTGTGTGTGTGTTAAATCAAGAGATTGATCTAAGGAATGGGTTTGCATGATTATGGAACTTGGCAAGTCCAGATTTGCAGAGTGGGCCAGCAGGCTAGTGCAGGACCCAGGGAAGTATAGATGTTGCAGTTTAAGTTCTAATGCCATATGGTGGACTATTATCATCTTGCTTGAGGAAGGTCAGTGTTTTGTTCTATTCAGACCTTCAACTGATTGGATGAGGCCCATCCACATTATAGAGGGCAATCTGCTTTACTCAAAGTCCACTGATTGAAATGTTGATCTTATCAAAAAATACCTCCATAGGAACAGCAGAATAATGTTTCACCAACTCTCTGGGCACCACACTTCAGCCAAGTTGGCAGATTAAATTAACCATGGAGTCTAAGCCAACCACCAGCACAGTGCGGTTGAGTGAGCCTTTGTTGATACCATAGGAAACATAGGAACCAACCAAATTCCTGTGAGCCCTGCCTAAATTCCTGACTCACAGAATCATGAGAAATAACAAACTATTGGTTTCAAACCACTGATTTTGAGGGCTGTCTATTATACAGCAGTAGAAAACTGCCCCAATAGAACTCATAATTTTGTGACCTTAATAAATAAGTAAATAGAAACATAGAAGTATAATTACATATTTGATACATATTAAGATGGAAGGAACAGAACTGTTCCTTCATTGCATTTATTAAACACCTACCAGGTAAAATGCCTATGGAGGTGTCAGGGTACTGGCAACACAGCCTCCCTCTTCCAGCCTCTGAATTTAACTTGAAGTGATAACCAGGCAAACCACCCACCTCTCTGAACCTTGGCTTCTCCATCTATGAAATGGGCCTGATAGCACTCATTCTCTCTGCCTCATTGGCTTTTGTAAAGATGAAACAAGAGAAGAAACAAAAGTGCTATGATTGCTGAAAAGTCCTTGGCAAGCTACATCACAGCCAGATAAATGCTCCCTTGTGCTAAAATGCAAAATTGCTTTATAATTTATTGCTGAAATGGAAACATCTGGCCCAGGAAACTTGAAGGAAGCAGCAACCTTTCTGACCAAAGCAATTTCATCTAATAGCTTGTCTCTGGAGGCTCTTCCTTCAGCTCTGATTTGTCCGTGGCTTTGAGTTTTATTTTGAAATATGTCAGCCTTGCTTTTTTGGCACGTCTGTTTTTCTATTTTTACTTTTGCCCAGAATAGAGAAAGAAACCCTTATAAATGGTAAATATCCATTGTTGGGCATTCTAGCTAAAGGTTAGAGGATAGAAATCTCTCCATGAATCTATTCACTGATATGTCTTTTAATTCTAGTTATAGAGCCAACTGGAGTGAGTCAGAATTGTGTGGAATTTTGTTAGAAACCTCAGCAAGCTGCGATTAGTCTGCAGACGACTGTGATTTCCACCTGGGTTTTGAAATAGTGAACCCAGGAGTCAAATCCAGCTATGTCTTGTCCCTGTTTAAAAATTCCTTAGTGACTCTTCCATGCAGTCTGTATAAAGCCAAAGCTCTTTGGCATAGCACTGAGGTCCTCCTTGATCTGATTGTTGCTTACCTCTCTAGCCTTGCCTCTCACCACTCACATTCTTGGGCTTCATGATGTGTTAATGCAGGTGACTCCCCCCCAGCCTTTGTGTAAGCTCTTTCCTTCTCCTATACCTCCCTTCCATAGTTGCTTACCAACTCCTTCAAGCCTTTTTGTCTCACTTTAGAGGACCTGTCTGAGAAATCTCAAAACCAGCAAGACTGGGTTTGGTATCCCTCATCTGTGACCCCTTAGCACCCTCCCTCTAAGGTAGTGGCAAATTAAGATTTCCAGAAAGTTGAACACAACTCATAAAACACATCATGAGCCTATGCCAAATTAGTTAACTCATTAACAAGGGAACCAGCAGGGTGATAAAGCCAGATCAAAGGGACATATGAGAAACTGATTATATGTAGCCAGTGAAAGAAAGAACACGGGTGTAAGAGTGCTAATTTAGAGACAAAACTACATGTAACATAACATCCTGTAGACAATAAAATCATAACCCTTAGGAGATGTGTTTTCTAATAGACAGAAACATCTACATCTCCACCAGACAAAAATAATTCACAACTTGTCAATTTCCTACAAATTAAGATCTAATTTTTCAAAGTCTAGACCTTAACCAGTAGTAATAGCCAAGTTAAGGGTATCAGATGGCCTTTGGGCTGGCCTATTAGACAATGACATTATATGACATTGAAAGGGCATAAAGTCATCCTTCTGGATGACTTCTTTTTCTTTTTTTTTTTTTTTTCTTTTTTACCAGTAGTGTGTATTAACTATTGTAATGACTTATTATCTTGTTGGAAATTCCCAGCCAACTGAAAACTCTTTAGAGGCCAGGAATGTGTTTTGTTCACTTTCGTAGCCTCTGGTCTTAGTTCAGTGCCTAGGATGTGGCAGGTATGCAGCTAATTATTACTGGATGAACTAAAAGGTTTTCTCTTGAAAGATTAAAGTGCCTCCTCCAAGGAGCTTTATTAGTTTCTCCTACATCAGGTTATAAGTGATACAAAATCTGTGCAGCAACTGCAGATCACAGCCCAGCTCCCTCTCCCACCCCAGCCAGTGTCCCTCCCCCTGGTGTCCCCGCCACTGATGTCCCCAGCCTCTTAAATCTTTCTCCTGTTTCCTACTACTACAGGGAGCTCTGACTGTCACAGGGATGCTCAGCTGCAGAAAGCTAGATGAAAGAAGCTTGCCTCCTCTACTGTCTCCATCTCAGAATGAGGAAGAATCTGGTGGTGACTCCACCCCACCCCCCCCGCCGCCCTGGCACCCCTCCCCCCCAAGGTCCCCTGCCAGCCCCCTGTCCCAGCAGGTCAGCTGGAGACCACAGCCTCTCTAGCTGGCTGTCTCAATTCTTTGTGCTGCTCCCTGAGAGGACAAGGGCGCCTTCTATTCCTGGACTCGGCTCCCCAGGGATAGCTCATGAGGCTGCAACCACAAAGCTCATCGTTCGAAAAGGTGTACAGGGCAGCTGCCGGGTTTTATCACAGATAATGAGCCTGCATAATTTCAATCAAGGCTGATTTATGCACTTAAATACTTGTTGCCAGCATCCATAAACTGCCCTGTTTGTGGCTTGTTTTTAGGAGCAAAGGAGGCAGGTAGAGCATCCTCAGTGAAATGGGGGAGGGGCAGAAGCAGACCTGATTTTCAGTTATTTGGGGTCAGGAAATGTGCCTGAAAAGGAGGGAACAGGGATGGCATGCACTCTGAAGCTTTGAGGGGTCTGAAAGGTCTGACAGAAACAGACTTGAAATAGCATGAGTGAGAGGGATTTTATCACTCTATATACACCTGTATCAATCTTGTGGCGACCTTGGAAAGATTCCAGAGAAACAGGGAGTTATAGGGTTTGGATAAAACACACACACACACACACACACACACACACACACACAACAAAACAACACAGGGGAGAGTTTGAGAGTCCTAGACTCCTTTGGCAAGAGGTGGGCTCCAGTGAGCCCCTGGGCACTGGTGGGAGGTGGGTTGGGCGTGTGGAGAGAAAATAAAGAAAGAACAAAAACCCAGCAACAGGGCACCTGGGTGGCTCAGTGGGTTAAGCCGCTGCCTTCGGCTCAGGTCATGATCTCAGGATCCTGGGATCGAGTCCCGCATCGGACTCTCTGCTCAGCAGGGAGCCTGCTTGCTCCTCTCTCTCTCTCTGCCTGCCTCTCTGCCTACTTGTGATCTCTCTTTGTCAAATAAATAAATAAAATCTTTAAAAAAAAAAAAAAACAGCAACAAAGGCTTTGTATGTCCTCAGCAGCAGAGTGGATTGCTGGAAAATCTAGGAAGCGGATGAAGTTCACCATTAGAGCTCCCAGTTTCTTATTTCTAGCCCCTCTCCCTCCTCCAGGGAACCCTTTTTCTCTCCCCCCTCTAGAACCATGGTGTGAGCCATTTACCTCTTTATTTTGAAATGAAAGCTAGGTCCTCTCTCTCCTTTGCAGTGGTATTCACACTTAAACCTTTTCTCTTTGCAAAGGGAATAGAGTGGCCATATAATTTATCATCCATCTGGGAATATTTTTGGTGCTCTTCGAAGTTACACCAAAACAGGGGCACCTGTGTGCCACAGTGGGTTAAACGTCCCACTTTTGGTTTTGGCTCAGGTCAAGTTCTCAGGGTCATGAGATCCAGTCCCAAGTTAAGATCTGTGCTCAGTGCAGAGTCTGCTTAAGACTCTCTCTACCGGGTCGCCTGGGTGGCTCAGTGGGCTAAAGCCTCTGCCTTCGGCTCAGGTCATGATCCCAGGGTCCTGGGATGGATCCCCACATCGGGCTCTCTGCTCAGCGGCAAGCCTGCTTTTCCCTCTCTCTCTGCCTGCCTCTCTGCCTACTTGTGAACTCTGTCTGTCAAATAAATAAATAAAATCTTAAAAAAAAAAAAAGACTCTCTCTACCTTTGCCCCCTCTCCCACTCTCTCTCTGAAATAAATCAATTTCTAAAAAAGTAAAAGTAAAAATAAAATAAAATAAAATTACACGAGAGCAACAGGAATAAACCAGAACTATCCAAGAAGAATCCCAGGCAAGCTAGACGTAAGGTCATCCTAGAAATGCAAGGTCTTGTCTTGTGTTGGAGGAACTGTGGGCATCACTGAGCAGGTACAGAGAGGTTTCTGATTCTTTCCAAAGGTGAGAGTAATGGAAGGAAGTGAACAGGAGCAGAGATGTATTAGAATGTTCCCAACTGCCCATAACAAAGCATCCAGCCATGATGGGCTTAAATTAAAGAGATTTATTTTTCTCATGTAACAAATGGTCCAGAGGGAGGTGATTCCAAGCAGGAGCAATGGCTCAACCATGTGAGGGCTTCTCTGGGAATCTTCTTAGCACTCTTCTTCATTATCTCAAGATGGCTGCCAAGGCTCCATACGACACATCTTGACAAAAGTGCATTCAGACGTAGGAAGAAGGAGATGCAGCTTCCCTCTTTTTCTTTGGTCACAAAGATTCTATCTGCCCAGAATTCCCCCAGCAGAGTTCCCTTCTGGTTTACTCTACTGATATTGGGTCACATGACATTGCCAGTGCTGCAAGGGAAGCTGTGAGAGTGAGAACCTCCATTTTCTGCCTCTGTGGTAGGCACAGGTTTTGCAATTTATTGGTCATTTTATTAGTAAATGTATCATCCGTAATTATTAAAGTTATCCCTTGCTCCTTAGTCCCAAGTTCTTACAGGTCCTGTGTGGTTTCTTCTCTCTTCCTGCCACCCACTTTCCCCCTCAGCCACTATGCATCAGCAATAAAGGGCTTATTTCTATTTCTTGACTGGCCCGGGCCATGGCCTGCCTCAGGACTTTGGCATATGCTGTTTCCTCTGCCAGGGATGCTCCTGACCCAGCTCCTCCCTTTTCAAGTTTTAACTCAAAGAAGCTTTTCCTAGCCACCTTAATGATGTAATGGCACCGTAATTATTTCCCTCATTGGGTTTAACACTGACATTATCTTCTTACTTGTATGTTTTTGTCTCTCCTCCAACCACTGCCAAAGCCTTCCTGAGGTCAGAGACTTTGTTCTTGACTTATTCCTTTTCAGCTAGAATAATGCCCAACACACAGTAGTTGCTCAACAAATTAGCTAAATGCTTAAGTGGTTTTAAAAATTGAGGCCCAAATCCAAAGCTGAGCAGCTCAGTCACTTCTGGCTATAAAAACACCTTAGAGCACACCTAGGAAACACTGGTCCCATCTCATGCCTGCATTTTAAACATGAACACGGGGCTGAGAACTTTTACCTGTAAGACTCTAGGGTGAATTGGTAACAGAGATAAGGAAGGAACATTGGAATTAGAGACTGAATATTCCATGCACAAGCCAAATAGCCTTGGAGAGAGGCTCGCCTGAGTGGCCTCATTGGTAAAATATCCGTTAGACAGCCCACGTCACTGAGTGAGTTTGAGGCTTATCTGAGGTCAGGCGGGCAGAAGAGTCAAACCTGGGCCTTCACTGATGGGGGTGCTTGGAGGAGGATAGAATCCCAGGCTGAGGCCCTTTGCTTCTACCACGTTCTCGTGGCCATGCATCTCTTCCCACGTGACGGGTACCTCCATCTCAACACACAGATCTTGCAAGATAGAGCTTTTGCAGACTCAGTTTCTCATGGGAAGTCTAGAGGAAACCCCAACAATGAATGAGCGGGGCTCTCTTCATTTGCTGTGGATCCCCATTTCAGAGCCCAGAGCCCAGTGCCCAGTACTGGGGGTTCGAGGCCGGCCAACCAAGACTGAGTCGACCCCATACTGCAGCTAAAGGTCTGATGGAGAAGAGGAGGAGACAGTGCTTTGCAGAACCCGGTAGCTCCCCAAGGAGAAAACCAGCAACCTGGTGTGTCAGGAATCAGAGGGGTGACAGAGACCCACGAAGGGGAAGTGGGGGTCAGCTTATTTTAGGAGAAAGGCAGGGGTTTCCCCCAGCTGGGGGTCATTTGCTTTCCACACCACGGATGGCCATGATGGGGGAGGAGCCCCCCCGAGATTGCATGCAAACTCTCCACTGCCCATGGGAACAAGCAGTAGGGTATCGGGGTTACCCCTGCAGGCTCTGGGGTCACAGAGAAGGGGGTTCGAATGCTGGTTCTGCCCTTCCCTTGAACACACAACCATCACTTCCCTGAGCCTCCGTTTCCTCATCTGTGAAATAGGTTAACAACAGCACCTGCAGCAACAAGTTGCCGGCATAGAAGGCTCCCTGCCAAGTTTTTGACATCAACCCGGGTTCAGTGAGGTCGGAGATTTCTATCAGTGTAGACAGTTTTAGACGGAGAAAATTTTCAAAGTTAAAGCATGAGAGGGAGGGGCACAGATCTCAAAGGCGGGCCGTTTGGCTTTCTCGGCTCATCCTTTTCCAGTCTGCCACCAAGGAGGAAGGCAAGATTCAGCCTGCACTCCGCCTTCATGTCCGCCCCATTTCAAGACAACCTCGGGCTACAGAGTTGGAAACTTTCGCTTTCCCAGAAAGGAGACTTTTCCACTGCAGCCCATATAAATGGGCCATGAGAACACCCTGCGGGGTGTATTTGCTGCATGTTTCTATGGATGCCAGCAAAGGAGGACTTCTAGTAATGGGATCAGTAACCCAAGTAAGAGAACTGAAAAGGCAAGTCTGAATTTAGCCCTGCCTGTCATGTTCCAGCGAACAATGAAAGCCCAGTAATGGGAAACGCCTCTGCCTTACAAGTTCCAGCCAACCCAGCCCTGCTAGGTACTATTATTAGCACTGATATTAATAAATGCTTCTGACATGTACACAAGGTTCAGTGTGCTGGAGAGCTGCAGAGAGCTTGCCAAACACATAAACTGCCGGCCTCTGGTGGCTCCCAGACACAGAGGACACAAGACAAGGCCCAAATGGCAGAAAACACAGTGACTAGGGAGGGGTCATTGCAGGTGAGGCAGAGATTTTCCAGACCTGTGCTGGAAACAAGAGTGACAAGCCTTGACCCCTGCTGTCTGGTCACCAATGTTTGAAGAATCATTCTTGGAAAATTATTGGAGAGATGATAGGAGTCAAGTGACAGTTCCCTTTGAATGTAAGCTCTACTATCTTGGAGCCTTGAGGGAAGAGGTTAAGATGTGTCCAGCCTTATAGCTAACTAAGGTTAGGCTGGGACAGAAATTGTTGATTGTTCTCCAAAGGGGAGCTATTATTTCTATTCTTTCTTTCCTTTTTTTTTTTTTTTTTTTAAGATTTTTTTTACTTATTCTAGAGAGAGAGGGAGGCAGAGAAAGAACAGGGGGAAAGCAGAGGGAGAGAGAGAGAGAGAATCCTTTTGCAAACTCCTCACTGAGCAGGGATCCTGTTGCTAGGCTAGATGCGGGGCTCAATCCTAGCACTCTGAGATCGTGACCTGAGCCAAAACCAAACTGCTAACCCAACTGAGCCACCCAGGTGCCCCTCTTTCTTACCTTTAGATACACAACTTTCCAAGATAGCAAGGAATTCTCAGAAGTAGGACTCCTCCAGGGGTAACTAGCAACCACCCACCCTAGCAGCAGATGTAGTCACCCAGCTGAGCTCTGGCCATGAGTGGAGAGCAGAAACCCTTTGTCCAACTTCCAAATCACATTTTTGGTCCAAAAGCTTCACATTTCATTTTTTTTCTTCCTCCTCCTGTCCCTGGCTGGGGCATGGACCAACTGGAATGACTTCCTGGGACCAGAGAAGGAAGCCCATGCATTGAAAAGGGCAGATCTCTCCAGCTGCATCCAGAGCAAATCTTCCTTTGCTCTGTTGGATGGAAGAAAAACAAACGTTTCTCCTACTTACGCCATGATATTTTTAAGGTCCCTTTCTTATAGTAGCTCATCCCAGACCATGTTCACAGGCCCGGCTTTGGACTCAAGTCATGTTTACACACTTCCCCTTAACCTTGCTCTCCTCTCTCTCCCTCACCTATTGGGTTCCCGCTAAATGGGCTGCTTTTGTGTTCCTTGAACTCATTAGCTTCCTCCTTACCCCAGAGCCCTTTCCCCCTGTATAGATTTGCTGAGGCTGCTGTAACAAAGGACCACAGGCTGGGTCATTTACACAAAAGGAATACACTGTCTAACTGTTCTGGAGGCTGGAAGTCCAAAATGCAGGTGGTGGCAGAGTTGGTTGTTTCTGAGGCTGTGATGGAAATCGGTTTTAAGTCTTCTCCTTGGCTTGTAGATGGTTTTCTTCTCCCTGTGCTTCTTCCAAACGTCCTCACTTTATGTGTGCCTCCCTAGATATGTCTGGAATTTCCTGTTTCTAAGGACAGCAGTTGCCTTATTTTAGGGCCCACTCTAATGATCTCATTGGTACTTAGATACCTCTGGAAAGACTTTCTTTCTCTAAATAAGATCATGTTCTGAGTATTATGGGTTAGGACTTCAGCATGAGAATGGGCATGCAGTGGGGCTACAATTCAGACTGTAACAACTCCCCCTTAGAATATAAACTTCCTTTATCTGGTATATAGAAGCATTCGATTTTTACTGAATGAATCAGTATACAAATCCTCATCCTTTCTATTATATCAACATCATTCTCATTATCAATTAGGAATATTTAACTGGCATATCTATACTTCTGTATAGTTGATATTAGTTAATATTGAGCTGATAGATAACAATTCATATTAATAGTAATATTCTGGAATGATGGAAAGATCCTAAAATGTAATTCAAATAACTGGACAAAGATTACACTAAGTTCAGTATGATTTTAATGTTGATTTTATTTTATTAATATAAAATTTGGTCACTCATAGGTAGGATTTATAATAATCACCAAATATCAAGAATGTTTGTTTTTACTCTAGTCTAAAATAACACAGGGTTTAAGTAATGTGCCCAAAATAGGATTTCAATAAAATGAGAATAAAAACAGATAAAGTGGGATTAAACAAATATAAAAAAATAAAGCAAATGTTCTGACCATCGGAGTCACTAGAATTGCTCTACTAGAGCATAAAATTGTGTTTAAAACTTTGGGCAACACGGCGGCAGATACACACAATGTGATTTTTTGAAACAATGGAATCTGAGAGGCAGATTCGAAGCAATTTTTCTGGAGGCAGAAGAATTTTGCCTTGTAGAGAACCCAGGGAAATTTCCACAGGGCACAATCTGTAGGGCACAGTTATCCATTGGATCATTCAGTGTCTTCCACAATGGTTTCACCAAGAATTCAGACAAGGACTTTTGGCTTTTTCTTGTACCAGCATTGTAATAGTCGGACAACAGCTTTTAACACAATTTAGTGAAAGTCGTTTCTGAGGTGCATGGTGTAGATGTGAAACATTCCACCCAAGAGCACTTAGAACATATGGATGAATAAATAGATACCACATCCCTTCCACTCCCTCCCTGTAATCTTGTCTCCATTCCACTGGGCTCTTTGCAGGAATGAGCTCAAGTGCAATGGTTAAAGGAGACAGACATCTGGGTCTGAATTTAGGCTCTACCACTTCTGAGCCACATGATAGCAAGTAAGTTACTGGTGTATAAAATGAGGATGATTATAATGCTTGTTGCAGATGTTGGTGGTGAGGATTAAATCATGTCCATGAAGCTCTTATAGAAAGCACTCAAGAATGTTGGCAATTAGTAGCAGTAGCATGTTCTTGGATCACAGGTATGTATTTCTACTTTGGGAGCCACATGGGTCCAAAGTAGGGTTCACATTCCCTTATGAAAATCAATATGCTCAAATGGTATTCCCACTTAGACAGAAGACTGCTGAATGTAGGGCTTCTTGTTTATGGGTAGAAAAGGTACCTACTCGGTTCTGGTTTCACTGGAATAGCTTGATCTCTGATAGAAAACTGTGTTAACCGCATTGGCAACTTTCCAACAGCATTACCCTTCATGACCCCTTGTTTTATTTCCTGGTATTAATTCACCTGATTAAATAGAAAACAAATTTTAATTTACCCAATTCTAATCACAAACAAGCAAATAAAACCTGTGTATAGATAACCCATCTTTTGTACAATATAGAATTTGTCTCTGGTTCCTGGGAGGGAGCTTCAAAGTCCTTGGAATTCCCCTGTGTAATAAAAATGTCTTTGTTTCTCATGAGCTTCTTGGATGACACCTGAGTTTGAACTGAAAGATAAGATGACTCAGAATGGGAGCTGGTCACCAGAAAGATTAACTGTGTAAATAGAAGTTTGGGGGTTTGAAACAGTCCAGCCTCTGGAGAGAGGAGGAAAGCTAAAGGCTGAGTATAATCACATGGCCAATGATTCAATCAATAATGCCCATATACCGAAAGCCCAATAAAAACTCTGGGCATAGATCATTGGTGGAGCTTCAAATGTGCTTGATGAATGCATTGATATGTCAAGAGGAAGACGTGCCCTGATGCCACAGGGAGAGGGCACAAAAGATCTCCCAGATATTGCCCTCTGTGTCTCTTCTTTTGATGGATCCTGACTTGCATCCTTTATAATAAAACTAAAATCATAAGCACAGTACTTCCTGAGTTCTGTGAGTCATTCTAGTGAACCATCAAAGGTGAAGTGTTCTAAGAACCCTCCAGATTTGTATTTTTTTAAGATTTAAGTATTTATTGGGAGAAAGAGAGAGAGAGCATGGTGGGGGGGGGGGGTGGCAGGGAGAAAGGGAGAGAGAATCTCAAGCAGACTCTGTACTGAGTGTGGAGCCCAACATGGAGCTCGATCTCACAACCCTGAGATCATGACCTGAGCCAAAACCAAGAATGGGATGGATGCTTAACCAACTGTGCCACCCCTGTAGTTTATGGATCAGAAGTGCAGATGGTTTAGAACTGAAGTGGGGGCGTCCTTTTGGAACTGTGTCCTGAAACCTGTGCAGTCTGATGCTAACTCCATGTGGTAGTACCAGAATTGAATTTCAGTGTACCACTTGATGTCAGAATATCATCTAAAGGCCCTTGGGTCTTCAGAACCCCTGGTCCTGCCTGTGAAAAAAAAGACCATGAGAGAGGCCTGAGGATGTTTGGGGTTCCTAAGAAAGTCCATTATCAATCCCCTGCTGCTCCCCCGCAAAGGGATCAGTAGGGCATAGCAGTCAAACACTCCCAACAGCATCACTTCTGAGCCCTGGGATCAGGTCTTCTGTTTATTCTAAGACAGAATCCTTCCCTTAAGAGGGAACTTGAGAAAGATTTTAAGACTGATGAAACAGTTTCATTCAGATGATGGGCTCAAATTAAGCCCCATTTATGATGATGAAACATTCGTAAATGTTTCATTGATCGTAATAAACCACAAAATAGTTACTAATTTTTGTAGATTATACTAGTTATTTCCTAGTTCATTTATCATGTTTCCTACCTATCTCTTCTCTCCCCATTCTCCTGGTAGTAGATTCTGTTTCCCATTCCCGTGTCATAAGAACGGGCATGAGGCCAGGCCAGCCCAATCACAGTACTTGTTCTAGTTGGGGCCAATCAACTGCCATAACAGGCCCCCAAATGTATAATGGCTCAACTATCATAGAAGTTTATTTCTTGGTCACATAAACAGTCCAAAGCCATCAGGATCAGATTGGGAAAGGAGGCGGTTTTGCTCCATACAGTCACTCAGGGATCAACTGTCAGTGTCTCCTTCAACAAATACTCCCAACATATCCCTGGGCATTAGTATCCAGTGATAAAAGGGGATGAAGGGGTGGAAAAGGTGCAGTGTTTCATAACTTCCTTGTCTGGAGAGTTAGACATATTAGTTTTGTTCACATTCCTCTGATAAGAATTAGGGAAGACAAGGCCATGGAACTAACGGCCTCAGGTGCACTTGGGGCTGATAAAGGAAGTCCTTATCTGGGCTGCTGCTTCCCAGACTGAGCTCTGTAATTTGGAAAAGGGAACACAGATCTTGTTGGACCATTAGCCATCTTAGATGGGTCAAAGTGTAGACCAGACCCATGACATGACCAAAACTGGACCAACCAAAGAACACCTGTGGTACTGATATTTGAAAGCTTGGAGAAACAGAGATTATTGTTTTGGTTTTTTTTGAGGGGGTGAGTGTGGGGGAGATCTGAATTTGGACTTCTGCAGCCATGCTCTTTGCTGTGAGGTTACAGTCTGCAAATGAAGTCAGGCAGAGAAGGAAAGAAGGAGAGAGACAGAGAGACAGAGATCAAGAGACAACAGGGGTGGCGGTTAAAAAGTGAGTCCTGATGACTTCAACTTCCTGCTCTGGTCCTGGAGGCCCAGGTGCCCATTCTCCCCCTTCAGTCCTCTGAGTCACCCCACTCTCCTTTCCACCTGCATGAGCCAGTGACTTCCCCTCCTTATTAGTGATAAAATTGGTTTTCCATCACCTGCATCCTTTGAACGTCAGCCATATACCAGAAGCTCCAATGGGCATTTTACATACATTTCTGAGTAGATCCTTAAACCGATCATACATATCAAGTCTGTTTTATAGATGAGAAAAATATCTGGAAATGTGAAGTACCTAGAGGAGCTGGGACAAAAATCTGGATCTATGGTTTAGGACAAGAGTTGACAAACATTTTCTGTAGATGGCCAGAGAGTCAAATACATTGGGCTTTGCGGGCCTTACATCATTGTGGCCACTACTCACAAAAGCAGCAGGGTCAACAGTAAACTAATGTGTGGGGCCGGGTTCCAATAAAACTTTATTGACAAATCAGGTGGTAGGCTGAATTTGGCCTGCAGGCTAGAATTTGCTGATCCCTCCTTTGCGGGAAAAAGAAACATCACTAACCTGAAAGTCAAGAGAACTGTGGTTTTGTCAGTGACTAAATTGGTGACTTTGAACAAATTCCCTGATATCTGAGGCCTGATAGACCCTCATATTCCTGATACGGCCCTGATATCTTGAGACCAGTTTCCTTATTTATTTCAGTACCTTCATCAGCCCTTTTTACCACTTGTCTCCTTTTCAGTGTCCCCATGCAGCATGCATGCAGTTGTCTCACAAGGGTCCCATTTTTAGGTTGGGATCCAACTGAGAGCTACAGATGCATTTTTATTTTAACTTTGCCTTCTTATGCACACTGTACAAAACATGAATTACTCTTTTATTCCTTACGCCCCCCACACCCCCATTCATGGCGGGGCCTGAGTGATTCTGTGTGCTTCCCTTGCTTGGGTGCCCCTGGGCTGTGTGGGGATGCAGGCCCCACACTCCAGGGCCTGAGCGGGCTGAGCTGTGAGGCCAGCCAGTCTGTTCTCCTGCCCATTCCTGCTGTCACTGCGCGTGGCTGCTAAGCTACTCCCTAATGAACATTCATTGCTTAGATCTAGGTCCAAGAATGTGTCCTTGTCTCTTCTGGCTTTGAGTAAACTATAACTATGCGCCTCGAAACCCTTTCCCTGGACTTCAAAGTGCAGTTCTAGATGCTGGATGGTTGGCATTCCTAGAAATACGATCCTGGAAGAGTGGGCATTATTTAAATGCCTGCCTGTTTACTATTTAGCAAAAATATCATACTCGTCGTAAGGCTAATTTTGCAGATCACTCTCTCCTTAAGTGATTAGGCTTTTAGAAATCCTCAGCACCTGCAAATGTTCCATGAACCCTGAAAGCCAATGAAAAGAGAAGCAAACAGAAACCGAAGACTCCATAGTCTTCACCCTCAGTGAGGGGCACAGAGAAGCCCCTGGGGTTTTTGGGAGAAATCCCACACTTGGGTGCTGTCAACAAGAGCAAAAGAAGCCTCGGGTCTCTTGGGTAATATTTAGAAATACAGATCTGAGGGTTGGAAAGCATCGAGGAAGGCGAGATAGTAAACGCTCTCCTTTCCTGATAAAGGAGGGGCTGACGACAGCCGAGTTGTGTTCTATAAGGGGCCAGACAGTGCATTACACTCTACATACGCTACATACGGTCTTTGTGGCAAATTATTCTCCCTTGTGTGTGTTGGGTGGTGGGGGGATGAGGGTATGGGGGTAAGAGGTTTGTTTAAACCATTTGAAATTGTAAAAACTATTATTAGCTCCTGGGTGGTGCAGAAACAGGCAAGATCTGGGCCGCAGGCTATAGTTTGCTGACGTATCTCAGAGCACTGAGACATGAGTCCCGGCTTTGCCACTATAGCTATATGATAAGGGACGGGTAAACTAAACTTTGAAAGCCTTGTTTTTATCACCGAGAAAATGATCACTATTACCACTGGCTTGGGGCACGTGGGTGGCTCAGTCAATTAGGTATCTGGCTCTTGATCTCAGGGTCCTGGGTTCAAGCCCCATGTTGGGCTCGGTGCTGGAAGTAGAGCCTACTTTAAAAGAGAGAGAGAGAGAGAACACTGACTGGGGTGTTTTATCGCAGTACCTGGAACATCGTAGCATTCAGTCCATGAGTGGTGGCTGGATTTGCTAGTTCCTGAATCCTCGTGAGTCTGTTTTTATATATATATACACACAATGGGTTATTATTCAGTCTTGAAGAAGCAGGACACTCTGACCCACACCACAACATGGATGAACTCTGAGGACATCATGCTAAGTGAGATAAACCAGCCATGGAAAGGCAAATACCGTATGATTCCACTTAGAGGAGATCCCGAGGGTAGGCGATTCATAGAGACCAAAAAATACAATGGTAGGTGCCAGAGGCTGTGGGAGGGGAAAGGGTTGGGTTTAATGAAGACTGAGTTTCACTTGTGCAAGATGAAAGGCATTCTGGAGACAGAGGGTGGTGATGGGTGCACAGCGGTGGGGATGTCCCGTAATGCCACCAAGCTCTGACTATGTAAAGACAGGTGGGCAGCGTGTTTATTCTGTCGCTTTTTTAAAACCACATAGACGCGTATCTCCTCCGATCTGGAAAAATAAAATGAGAAGAGCAGGGGGTATTGTAAGGTGGTACAGTTTGAAACGGGGCCGCGGAGCGGGGCCTCCCTGAGGAGACATTTGAGCAGGAGGGAAAGAGGAAACTGCGCTGTTCGGTAGGTGCTGGGTGGGAGGGCGGTATTCGTAGCAGGTCTGGTGAAGCGCGGGGGCTCTGAGACGCGACTGGGTGGTCTGTCCACCTCCCCCTCAGCCCTCAGCACACACTGGAGCAGAGCAAGGGAGGGGAAGATGAAATCCAGGAAGGAAGAAGAGAGTCAGGTTGTGCGTGGGGGACAAGGGCACAGAACTTGCTGGGACCTGACTTTCACTCTTCGGGAAATGGTGAGCCACTGCAGACTTCTGAGCAGAGGAGTTCCAAGAGATGAGCTGTATGTGAACAGAAGCTCTGTAGCCGCTCTGTTGTGGGAAAACCACAGGGACCGAGGGTGGAAGCTTGGGGACCAGACAGGAGGTTCTAGAATCATCCAGGCTGGGGACAATGGAAGAGAGGATGGGGGTGCTGGCAAAGGAAGAATTCGTTGGATTAGGGATATATTTTGAGGGAGGGTCAGGAGGATTTGCTGAAGGATTGGACTTGGGGTGTGGGAGGAAGAGAAGACTCAAGGACGGTTCCCTGAGCTAAAGCTGGTTGACATGGTTTACGGGACACATTCTCGTTCATGATCTCATTTCCACCTCGCAATCAAGGCCTCACCGGTCCAAACTCCAGGGCTCAGGTGAGGGAGCAGCCAGGTTAACCTCCTCCTGGAGTTAACCTCCTGCTTCTGACACTCATTTGCTGCGTGGCCTGGGCCAATGCCCCTGACATCTTTGTTCTGTAGAAGGGAGACACTGATGGACAATACCTGAGTCACTATTAGGACCGCAGCACCTGGGGCCCAGGAATTAGTCGGTAGCAGCAAAGGTTACTAAGGTAGTGCCACAGCTGGAATGGGAACCTGACCCTTGGCCCCCATTGCTTTGTTCTTTCCACCATGTTCTCTTGCCCTGCTTTCTGGACAGTGTCTAGACAATCAGTCATTCCTGGGAACAGCATTCCATTTTCGAACTCTTTAATTATACTGGATCTCACTGAAGAAGATTTTCTTCAACCAAGAGACTCTGTCGTAGGAGCCAGAGGGAGTTCTGGAACGGGGGCATGGTCCCATGTGTATTTGGTGAGAAGGGGCAGGCGGTCCCGTGAGTGACTTTCATTTGGTACTGGCCACCTTCCAGGGAAGAACAACGTGCTCTAGACCCTTCTTCTCTCCTGACTTAAAGCACTGGGTTGAACTTACTAGAATTTGAACATGTATCAAGCATGGCCTCACTCTGAAGATTTAGTTCTAAAATAACAGAATGGAGAAACCCTTCCTTCCCCTCCCTTCACAGTTTAGTATGCAGACAAGGAGATGGGAAGAGACGCTGATGCTATCACACAGCAGGCCACGTGGGCTGGAGGTGGGGTGGCAGAGGCCCGCGGAAAGAGCACTGTGCGAGGAGCCTCCCGCCTTGGGTGCTTCCCAGCTGTGAGTCCCAATCACAGCCGCTCTGACGTTTAGAGTCTTGGCCATAAAATAGGCATAATTTTTGCCCCCGCTCCTCACGGAGAATCAGATTAGAGAAAGCAGGTGAATGTCCGATGTCACAGGTCGTGAAATCCGCTCTTTATTAAGTCCCAGTGCATAAACCATCATCTCATTCGTCTTCTGCTCCATCTCAAACCATTGTCTGGGGACTTCCTTCCTCAGGATCATCTGGGGTTGCTTAATGAAATGCTGAATTCTGCAGCCCAGTCCAGCCCAAGCCTCCTCCCTCCCCACCAGCTACCTAATCCTTAAACACAATAGAGCTTAGACCCACACTGGTCCAGGAGTTAACCTTGATGGAAGAGAAAAAGGGATAAAGGATAATTAAGCCCCCAAAGAGCCTTGGCATTCAGATAGGTGCTAACCTACAATATAATGATGGACCTAATTCATTGTGTTTGAATCTTCCCAGTGGGTGGCACATAGAGTTGGGTTAAAAACAGCTGGGTGAGGCGGCTTGTCAGGATTTTAAATAGACAATGTGAATTGTTATAAGCCTCCCTTCTGAGGCAAAATTGTTAATACAAAGTCTTCTCTCCTTTTTTTGGAGATGAATCTCCAGTGTTCTTTCCAGGTGTTTCTATGCCCCCAGAACACTCAGCCTTGGCTTTTCCTGGTACTTTGCGAAGTATCACGAAATCAAGGACTCGCCACTTTTACAGCATTTCAGAACCGAGCCTTTCTCCCGCAGCCATGCCCGCACCATGGCCAAATGAGCCATCACACCTGCGCCATAGATCTGGGCTCGGGCCCAGAGGACAGCCGGTCCACGATGAGGGCAGGCCCTAAAGTTCTAGAAGTGCACTGATTGGGCAGGCCCCAGATGCTTCCACAAGCCAGATGGGCACGGGGGTGGGGGTCGGGGAGTGTTTCTGAACCCTCCACCCACGATCTTTTAACCAGCCCACAGGCCCATCAGTACAGCTGCCAGCCCCGAAGTTTTCAGTTGGGCATCTCGCCCATCTCCTCAGGAGACAATAAGCTTTGTGGACACACAGATGCTGCGGAATCCATGTGGAATACGTTGAGCATGTGGCAGAGGGAAAGGGCAGGCAGGCTGCAGGACCTGCAGCTCTTGGTGGTGGTGGTGGTGGTGGTGGGCGGGGGAAGGGTTGTTCCTTGTGTGTCAGCCACAGCTCCTTTGCTGCTAGGATCCTGTGGTCCGATGGGAGGTGACTGGGGACTTCTCTCCTGGGACATCGCACGTGCACACGCACATGCACGCGCCCCGTGGAAGGCTACAGGCACGTGTGCAGTGCACAGCCGCTGCGAAGCTCGGGCCTTTCAGTGACTGCTAGAAGGGGAGGTGGAGCTGATAGCCTGCATGTAAAGTGGAGCCCAGGGCCTGGGGTGACCTTAGGGAGCTATCTCTGCCCAGGAGGCACAGAAGCCTCAGGAAGGGTGCTGAGTGTGTGCGTGCTTTGAGGTTTTCTAGATATGGGGAACCAGGATGCTCCCACAGATGGCTGGTTTCTGTTATTGTTCTTGGTATTATTATCATCATAATTGCCCTGGACCCACTGCAGGGGCCCTGGGCCATAGCATCCCCGCATCTGGAATGCCCTTCTTCTCCCTAAGTTCTGCGCATGATCTCAGGGGTCACCTCCTCTAGGCTGTCTTCCAGGGCGCGCTCGCGCGCGTGCACACACACACACACACACACACAACACAGCTCCACGAGGTTCTAACAGTCATCTTCCTCGCGTTAGTCTATCGTCCTGGACCCGCAAGGAGACAAGAACCCTGGTTCCGATGCATCTTCTCTCTCCTTATTTCCGCAAGCCTACACACATACGTTTACATGACCAATCAGTGAGCAGGGTACAGGAGGGAGCCAATCAGGCTGTGCACCTAAACGAACAACTTCGCTAGCAACCAATGCTGTTTACTTCCTCTTTGGGCGTTCCGCTTAGTCTCACGAGGCAATCCTAACCTGGCAACTAGCCAGGCGCCATCTTTTAATGGCGGAGGCCGCCCTGGCCAGGGGCCTGCCTCCTACATTAGTCTGTGCATGTGACTCTCACATTCCCAATTAGATTTGGGGGCAGGCACCACGCCTAGGTGTCCTTGCTTTGTCCCCCTCACCACCTAGCGTGATGATGTTCAGCCTCGGCAGATACTCGCTCATGCCTGCTGACTCATTAGCAAGGGCTAGGACCTGGAAATCCTCTTTAAAAACCGAGTTGGGTAATACGACTGGGCTTTGTGAAAATAAGATACCACCTGAATGGATGATGAGAAACAAGCTTTGGCAAAACGAGCCCGGTAGGATTATTCCATGATTCTGCACCTAAAGGAATGAAGGCTTGAGAGCAAATGAAAGCCCGTGGTGACATCAGTTTTGGCAGTCCCCAGTGGAAAGTGACCCTGCCAGTGCCCGGCTCCCTCATTCAGTCTGGGAACGCTTTCCATTAACGCTATTAACCCGACCCAGTGGTCAGGAGTGGCCAGGGCCGGCCAAACGTGCTCCGTTCCAGGTGCTGAGTCATCTCCTCTGTGTCGCCCTTTCTCATATCTTCAAGAATGAGAAGCAGCAGAGGAGGGGAGAGGAGCACCAGGGACCAGCCCACTTTAGCAAATCCTCCGTAGGAAGCAATCTGGCCCATTCCTTCTAACCCTGCCCGCTCTTTCCGTTAAAAACATGTCTCCACCACAGCCGTCTTTTCAACTTCTCCTTGTATCCTCAACCCAAAGGGAAATTGTCAGCTCTCCGACCCCAACCACTTACAGGGAGCAATTCCCTTCTAAGGGCGGAACTCACTCTTCTCAGTGTACAGCTTGATTGCTTGACATCAACCAAGGGACACAGGAACATCCTGACCTTGGGAAAGCAGCCCAGGAAGATCAGAGAAGGCTTTTCTTGCTGTGGCCTGGACTCAGTCTCATCAAGAGATGCAAAAAGCCCCCTGGGACTAAAGATGGAGGACATAACCAAAGTAGGCAAATTCTGTCTTTTCTGAGCTGGAAAATTAGAGCCAAGGGAATTTTATTGTTCAGAGAACCTCTTTGCAAAGCAGGAAGGGGGTAAGTCACAAAGAAGGCTTCACTGCCCTCTATCGGGGGGCTGCCAGCGTTCAGCCAAGGGCTTTCATTCATGTTCTCCATTGCCATTGTACAACCCACAGGAGCCATTAGTAAGTTTTGAGACAAACACACTAGGGAGACCAGACACATCAAGTAATCCCCCTAAGGCCGTGCAGCTAAGACACAGCACAAGTAAGGATGCCAAACCAGGATAAATGACTTCAAAGTTCATTTTCTTACCATTTATCTATTGATAAGTTTTCCTTCTTAAACTCAGTGTCCCACTCGGAGAGTTGGCCAGTGCTTCTGCCTTCTGCGGTGTGTCTCAGAGATATCTCCGTTCTCCAGGTGATTCTAATACATCGCCAGCACTGAGAATTCCTCCTAGCTGCAGAAGAGATACGAGCAGAAACGGGCGTTCCCTCGAAACTAGGATGCTCTGTGTAATAGAGAATAAGCTGGGAAGGTTTCTCTGAAGAAAAATCACGCTGGAAGTATGTAGGCTCAATAGTGGAAAGTTACAGTTACATTTTGTGACATTGTGGCAGGGTGAATCATAGCCCCCCAAAGAACTCCACATCCCAATCACTGGATCTAAAAGTAGGTTACCTAACATCGGAAAAGGGACTCTGGAGACGTGATTAAGTTAAAGATTCTGAGATGGGGAGATTATCCTGAATTATCGGGACCTCTCTGAGGTGATCAGAAGGATGGCTGGCATGCAGTAAGTGCTCAATAAACAAGGCTTACTATTATGATCCAAGCTGGAGGTCCCGTGATGCAGGAGGTGAAATCATGAAAAGAGATGTGAGATCAGAGACACGGCTAACTGTGCCCAGATACAATTTCCACAGGGCAAGGGACTGAGGTGAGGGGAAAGCAAAG
This sequence comes from Mustela lutreola, assembly GCF_030435805.1. Taxonomy (NCBI): domain Eukaryota; kingdom Metazoa; phylum Chordata; class Mammalia; order Carnivora; family Mustelidae; genus Mustela; species Mustela lutreola. The sequence goes on from NC_081297.1 coordinate 125,347,401, forward strand.
CAGCAAATGCTGATTCAGAAGGACAGTGACAGCAGGACTGCCTGGCCAGCTGGTCTTTAGAGGGGACTTGCTCCTGACTATTCTGAGCATCTTGTCATATCCGCAACACAATTGGGTCTACCCCCAACCCCCAAAAGTCAGCTCCATTGTTGTAAGAACTTCCCCAGGGAAAGAGGAAAGGGATAGCAATCATCTAGACATCTAAAAGGCCCAGAAATCCAGGTTCCCCAAACTTTCATTCACAGTTCAAATATAGCCAACAGGTCAATTTCTGAGCTTAAAGACAATTTCAAGTTCTTACATCTTCCCAAGAATAAACATTGTTTTCTACCTATTTCATTTCTGTTGAATTATGAAAATTGATAAGCACTCTACCACCCATTAGACTTGTGATCTTGGGAAAATGACTCTGTTCTTCCTCACCTGTAAAATAGGGACAGGAATAACACCTACCTGTAGGGTTGTTGTAAGCAATAAATGCTTTATGCATTTCAAAGAGCGTAATAAAGTACCTGACATGTCAGGTGTTCAGCAAGCTAGCCATTAGCATTCTTATCATGGTTATTTTTATTCTGGAAAAAAAAGTGAGGACAGGTGGAGGAACCACCCACTTAGAAGACTTGACATGAAAGGCTGTAGTTTTTAATTCACTTCCATTATTTTATTCTGTTTGGTTTTTTTTTTTTTTTAAGATTTTTATTTATTTATTGAGAGAGTGCTCAAGCAGCAAGAGGGGCAGAGGGTGGGAGAGAGAATCTCAAGTTGACACTGTGCTGAGTGTGGAGCCTGATGCAAGCCTTGAGTCCACAACCCCATAATCATGACCCAAAATGAAATCAAGAGTCATCCACTTAACCAACTGAACTATCCAGATGCTCCATGGCTTATTCAGTTTCTTTTAAGGAGCTTTAAGAGAAAGTAGCCTAAAATAAGGGCCAAATACAGTCACTGATTCACTCAGCCAACAATTATTGTGTGCCTTTTACATACCAGGCCCTTTTCTAGGAACAAGGAACCCAATGATAAACAAGATCTCTTCCCTGTCCTCAGGGAATGTCCAGTCTAGTGATGTAAAGAGACATGGTAGATTTCCATTAAAGATGGCAGGATACATACTACAATTAGGGTAGGTAGAGTGTGATGAAGATGTACATAGGAGAGACCTAAATGTAGGTCTAGGGGAGAGGGCACCAGGGAAGGCTTCCTGGAGAAAGAGACCTCTAAGATGTCTGAGTGGTCATGTCCCAGAGGAAGGGATAGGGATATGGAGACTTTTAGGGGGTGCCAGCTCTACTGAAGATTTGAGGTCAAGGGCAAGTAGTGTTTTTAGGGAACCAGAGAGACTCCATACAAGCTTAATACATAGGACCAGGCCTGGGAAGGTGAGATGGTCAGAGATTTGCCATTCAGATAATGAGTAGCTTAAGAACCATGATAAGGAGTTAGAATTTTGGATTGGGACAGTGAGGAGCTTTTCAAAGTCTTGAAGCAAGACAGTTTTGTAATAAGACGTGAACTTTAGAAAGGTTACTCTCAGGGGAGCAGTTGAAGAGAGACAAAAGTTAAAAGACAAACTGGAAGGCTTCCTCAGTAATTCTCATGGACAGTCATGGATGATGGAGCCAAGGTACTGACAATGGTGTGATCACGGGTAGATAGATTTAGAGATACCAGAGCAATAGAGCTGCAGGCTGAGTTGTAGGGTAAGGGAAGGGGAGAGGAAACCTGTCTCCCAGGTTTGCCTTCTAGGAAATACAGGGACCAGCAGTCTGAGCGGCCAGTGACGTGCTTCACTTTAGACATATTGGCCTGAACACGTTGAAGTCCTATAGGGTCTTCAAGTGGTAATGTAAAGTTTGCAGTGTGTACAGAGCTCAGGAGAGAGATTTGGGTTGCAGACAAAGATTTGAGAATCACCAGCCTGTGGGTGGTCTATTTAGAAACTGTGGAAGTCATGAGATCACCTAGGGAGAGTAAAGGGCAAGAGGAGAAGATGGTCAATGACCTAAGGTCAGGCAGAAGAAGAGAGGACAGTCAAAAAAGGGAGACTGAGGCTAACCACACCAAGAGGAGAAGGACCAGGGGAGCTTGGCACAGAATCCAGGAAATGAGTGTTTCAAGGACAGGACTGGCTCATGGTCCTGAATGCTTCATTGAGGTTGAAGGAGATGAGGACATGGACTTGGAGGCCATTACCAACGCTGCTAGGAGCAGTGTCAGTCTCGGATGAAAAACCCTGAGGGATACAGCAAGAAGCCGGAGATGCCAGGTAGAGAGAGCAAATGGGGACCTCTCTCTCAAGATGAGGACTTGACATTCTCATGAGAACTTTGAGAAGAACAAAGGGAGAAGGCAGTAACTGGAAGGAAGCAGGAGGCAGAAGTTTGTTTGTTTGTTTTAACATATAAAAAATGAGAATATTGAGATGCTACTGAGCTGGAGGAAGGGGAGAAAGGAAGAACTGAAAGTACCGTGGAGCTCTGTTATTCTTGCATTCCAGATTTACAAATTCTCCTACTTCATCAGATTTATTTGTAATTCCAGAAGCAATCCTTGCAGGGCTGTCCTGGTCATTCCCGAACATGCACGTGCTCAGAAAAGCGAAATGTTTGACTTCCCCAGTGCACGTATTCCCAGCTGAGGTTGAGCAAGGCAGTGCTGAGACTTGCTTCCCTCATCAGGCTGCTCTGGGTCCTGCTTTTGTGTGCTTTTTTTAAAATTGGTTATGTCACTGTTTAAAATTGCTGCATGCATGATACTAAAGTGGTGTCTAAGGTTCCTGAGGGCAAGAAGGCTACAATATGCTTTAGGCAGAGAACAAGTGTTAGATACGTTTCCTTCAGACTTGAATCACGGTGCTGTTGGCTGTGAGTTCAATGTTAATGAATCAACAGTGTATTTTAAGGAAAGGGTCTTTGAACAGAAACCCAGGTGTGACTAGGTTATGTATTGACTGATTATGTATTAATTATGTATTGATGTGGCCAGAGACTCCTAGAAACCTAACCCTGTATTTCCCCCCAGAGGGAGTGGTTCAGTGTTCACGGTGACTTTATAGAACATAAGTCTTGTAAGTAACAGGAGTGGACTCGACAAGAGAGTCAGTAAGAGGTCTCAGAAATGAACTTAGGGGACATGCTTTTGGTTCATGGGGTCATCTAGAGTCCCTGATCTAGTCATCCGGTAAGTTTGCTAGACCAAATATTCCTTTCAAATAAAAACACAGGAACTTGGCTGTCACTGGGCTTTGCTCTGAACAAGCAGCCCTGGGATATGATGAGTGGAAGGATGGGTAGTGGCGGGAAAGTGACATCAACAAGAAGACGTTGAAACTAAGAAGTGGGGAAAGAGAGAGGTCTCATTTTGTTGTGTTCTCTCTACATTGTGCAATTTATCAAGTTAAAAGGGAGGGGCTTTGGGGGGGACCTCCCAGGGAGTCACAGATTTGACTTTCCTGCCTCTTCTGGCGATGCTAAACTTTGTTTTGACCCCTACTCTTAAACAGTGCAGTTTAATCTTTACTTTGTTCATACCTGGATTGAGAAGGAAGTTAATTCTAGACAACTGAGACTTGGCATTACATAGTAATCTCCTTTGTATTAACTCATCTCAGCAGTTGAAAGCATTGGAAAATGCTATAAAAACATTGCAAACAAAAACCAAAAAAACCTTTGTAACCAAGCATATATCCTGTGGGAAACACTTAAGAGCTTTTCCTTCCCACTGCCTTTTTCCTATATTAGAAAAGCAAAACTTCTCTACTCCCAAAGTGAGTTCAAATAAAGGGGAAAAACTACTTTGGTTTAAATGGTGCTGCACACATTCTAGAGAGAGTAGCAGGATTTCAGACAGGAGGAAAAGCAAGTTCTCAGACACTAACCACCCTTGCTAGTCCTGGTGAAGTTACCAGGAAGTTCTGAGAGTGGGAGAAACTGACAACTACCTATTTCCATGTCAGGTCACAAAAGGTGAGTGCCTTCTGTTGGCAAGTATAGGGGAATCACACTTACCTGACCCCAGCGATGTGCGATCTCTGATTTATCGGGAGGCTGGACCAAAGCTCGCTTTCTTTGTTCTATCTGAAAAAAATCTTCTCTTAGCAAACCGACAGGGTAAAAAAGTTCAGTTTAGTCTTTAACAAAATAGACTTTTCCTAAGCAGGTTATAAATTTAACAGACAGGTGGTACTAAAGAATTTTTTTACCTTTTCTTAATGCATGGATTTTTTTTTTTTTTTTTTTTTAGAGCATTTCTAAGTTTACAGAAAACTGGAGCACATAGTACTCAGAGTTCCCATGTTTTCCTCTCTCCCTCTTCACACACAGGTTCGTCCTATTAATAGCATCTTGCATGTCCAAATGTAGCACATTTGTTACAACTGACAAACTAATATTGACACGTTAGTTTTAACTCTGATTTATACTTTATGTACGTTCACTCTTTGTATCCAGAATAGCCTTTCAGTGTGTTTTAGAAGCAGGGAAGTCATAATAATAAAGTTAACCTTATACAGAGGCCTTCCTTGGGCACCATTGGATACATCATTAACTCATCTTAACAGTCTTGAAAGATAGGCTGCGACTCTGGCTTAAAGAAAAGGAGCTGAGGTTCAGAGAGGCAAGTGCCCTGTCGAAGTTCACACAGTTATCAAGTAGGAGAGACAAGAACCTAGGTCTTGCTTCTTTTTCAGTTACGCTAATGCTAATTTTTAAGATGCCACACTTACCCTCATTCCCCAAAGCCAAGTTTACATTTCTAAGCAGAGGATTATGAGACTTGCAGGCTAGTATTTCCACTGAGAAGCAAACTGTGACAAAGTGAATGAGATGCTACTTAGTCACATACTGGGCAGGTGAACTCATGTAAGTGCTAATTCATCTCTTGGACTTCAGTATTTAGGGTCTATACTTCCTGCCAATTGATTTGTTTCCTCCACCATATACAAAGCTTTGGGAGAAAAGGAACCATGTGTGTCTTGCTTACTGTTGTGTCTCTGTTGCTTATATATAATATGTGGATCATAATAGCACCCAAACAGGAGTTATTAAGCAAATGAATGGAAGGATGGTATATTAATATGTATGTGTGTGTGTGTCTCATATATATATATATATATATATATATATATATATATATTTATGGAGAGAGAGAGAGAGATTGATTTATTGTGATATGAGGAATTGACCCATGTGATCATGGAGGCTGAGAAGTCCCACGGTCTGCTCTCTGTAAGCTGGAGGCCCAGGAAAGCTGGTAGTGTAGTTCCAGCTCATTCCTGAAGTGCCAGAAAGCCAGGGGAACCAATGGTGTAAGTCCCAGACCAAGTCCAAAGGCCTGAGAACCAGGTGTGAGGGCAGGAGAAGACAGAGGTCTCAGCTCAGGTAGACAACAGATTTGCGCTTCCTCTGCCTTTTTGTCCTCTTGGGCCCTCAGCCAAAGGAAGGTACCTACCCAGTTGGGGTGGGCAGTCTTCTTTACTCGGTCTACTGATTCAAATTCATGTTTTCTCCAGAAACACCCTTACAGGCATGCCCAGAAGTAGTGTTACCAGCTCTCTGGGCATCCCTTAGCCCAGTCAAGTGGACACGTAAGATGAACCCATTTAGATATCGTCATCTGTGAGTAGTAATAACCACACATAATCGCTTCTGGAATCCCTTTTGATATCTTCCCTTTTGCTTTTTGGGTTGTTTTCTAATTACTATTTCATATGACCTTTTCTACTTCTTCTGATATTTTGGTCCTCACCATTTCAACCACATTCTGTAATTAAAAGATAACTTGAACAAACACCAAATTTCCTAATTGTTTTCTTTTTCTGCTACATAACAAGGCTCAGATATAACCTACCACGGCTCTTAAGATAACATTTATACCTTTGGGCCGCCTCCAGCACTGAGATCCTCGTGTGTGTGGATGTGTCGATGCAAATAGCTTTTGCCTTGTACCTTCTCCTCAGTATGAATGGCAGGAGGAGGTGATGTAAGGAACACCAGGTAGAGTCAGGAAATCTAAGTCCTAAATCTAAATTGTGTTTGCAGCTCTTTTCAAGTAACGGAAACTTGTTTCCTTTTGGTTCCTTAACCACAAGAGGGAGATAATACCATGTGTTCTTAAGACGCCCCCTAAAATGATTTTTTTTCCCATATAAATGAGCAAACAAGGGACGTTAAAATACTTGGGTATTTCATGATCTCTTTCTTAGTTTTAGCAAACACTGAATCCAAGGTCCTAAAGGGAAGATTACAAATAGGTAGCTCAAGGGACCCTACTGAGTCAAAAAAGTGTTTTGTTGGTCCAGCAGTGTTGTTTTTTAAATTGTAATTCAGTCACTAAAACGTTTAGACTTTGAGAGACTTCACATTAAAATCCTGGCTTCCTTTGAAAGATCTGGGGATTTGGCACTCCAGGCCCGTTGGCATTTAGCAGCTGACCAGTGACTGCCTCCGGGGAAGGACAAAGGGGACGCTCTCATTTCCCACAGCGTCCCCCCCTTTCAAGTTAACACGCCCAGTCTTTGCCATAGTGCCTGCCACTTCTTCCTTATGACACCTCATGTGTTTGACTTACTTCTGTTACTCTCTGGTTCCTGAAGGCATTTGAATGTGGCAATTCCTGTTTTGAAGGGATATTACACAGCTTGTAGTTGATTTCTAAAGCTGCAGCTTGATTGACCCTATTCACAAAGTTCCAAAGAGAAAATCCATCTTATTTGATAAGCCACACGAACATTACAACCTCTCTCTTCCATCCAGAAAATTCTCCTCACCATAAATAAACCATCTAGAGCTAGATGACATCTTACAGCCCATCTGGCCCAACCCCCCTTATGTAACAGATGAGAAAACTAAAGTACCAGATGGTGAAGATGCCTCCTTACAGCCCAACGGCCCAACAGAACAGAAACCAAGAGGCAGAACTAAAAGCAGAACCAGCCTCCCAGTGGAAAGCTTGCCAGGCGGCCGCCTCCCATTCTTTCCAGGGTAGGCACAGAAAGCAGCTGCTTACTTTCCTTTATGGAAAGCACGTCAAGCTTGAACTCAAAGACAAGAAGTGGGTTTTTTCCTCTGGTTCTCGGCTTTAGAGTCTCAACTTGTTTTCCTACTCTCAATGACCATGAAGATTCTCTTTTGAGTCTTGGACTCATTTCCAAGGGTTGCCATCACCCAATGCTATAAGCCACTAGGCTTTCATATAACAGAAATCCATCCTCTCACAGTGCTAGGGGCTATAATTGTGACCTCAAGAGGTCAACAGAGCAGGGTTCCCTTGGAAGTCTTTCCTTGCCTCTTCCTAGCTTCTGGTGTGCCCTGGAAATCCTTGCATTCCTTGGCTTGGAGCAACACTGCTGTCCACTCTGCCCCCTTCTCCTCCCTGTATCTTTAAGACACCAGTCATTGGATTTAAGGCCCTGTTTCCGCATTCAGTACAACTTCATTTTAGGTAATTAATTACACCTGCAAAAACCTTAGTCCCACATAAGGTCACATGTTGAATTTCCAGATGGACCTGAGTTGGTTGGTGGGGGAGGGGACGAGAGGAGGGGACACTCTTCAGGCCAATCCAGCCCATCTCCAAATGTTCCTAAAATTGTAGGCCAGTCCACTGAGGCTGATGATCCCATGGTTCCCAAGTGCTCTAAAACCACTTCTATAGGCCATCACAATGCTCGCTGTTAGAGACAGTCTCTATGAACCTTTGTTACCTTTCAGGTTCTTGAGGCCTTTACCTGCCATTCTTCTAGTGAGCAATGATAGAGTATAACGGTCAACACTTGGGCTCTGGTGTTGGGTGGGACCTGAGTCACCAGCTGTTTGGCTTTAATGCTCAGCTTGCCTCCTCATCGTTGTAAGACAATTGTCTCAGCTACAGAAGTCCACTCCCGTCCAACCAGTCCATCTAGTCTCAGGTCCTATGGATAGAATCCTGTGACAGTCTCCTAGCTCAGGGTTCTCAAGCTTTTTGTCTCAGGACCTCTTTACACTATTAAAAAATATCGGAGACCCTAAAGAGCTTTTGTTTTTGTGTTCTATCTACACATACCTACCATATTAGAAATTAAGACTATGACATTTTTAAAAACATTCATTTAGAAAGGACAACAGTAAATGAATTACAGGTGAAAATAAATATTTTTATGAAAAATAACTATAGTTTCCAAAGAAAAATTCAGTGGGAAGAATGGCGTTCTTTTCCATTTTGCAAATCTCTTCAATGTCTAGTTTAAGAAAACTAATCGAAGAAAGCTATATTCTTTTATCTGCTTCTGCACTCAGTCTCTTGTGACATGTTCTTTTAGCTGAAAATTATAGAGAAAATCCAGCTCACACAGATATATAGTTTGGGAAGGGAAAAGTATGTTGACAGCTTTTCAGATAATTGTGAATATTCTTCTTTGATATTGCACCAAAACTTGAGAAGTAGTAGTTTCTTAAATGTTAGTTGCAATGTGGAATCTGGAAACATAACCGAGGAATTTTCCATACTTGACTACATTAAAATCTTGTACTTCAAACTTTGTAACCTATGCATTAGTCATTTGGAAAATATGAGTTCACTGAGTTATACATATCTTTCCCACGTTGACACATTTCATTGTACAATATAAAAATATCATATTTATTAATAGCACTACCAATCTCTTCTAATTTCCTTTGAAAGCTTACAGTTTATTACTGGCAACAAATATGACCAATTGTTTTCTTGGATGTGCTTAACTCACTTCATTTTTTGAAAATATTTCTATCAAATCCCGAAGCCTGGATAATTACAGTTCTTTCATCACTTGTTGCTTTAAGTAACAGTGGTGTTGCACCAAAAAAACCCAGCCAGTTCAGCTTGCAACTCAAACAGTTGCACAAATGCTTTCCCTTGGGACAACCAGCATTTGCTCTGTGGTAGGACCGCTTCTTGCGTACTTCCCAAGTCAAGGGTGGAGAAGCATAAAAGTAATAACTTTTACCACTTTGGAGACATTCTCAAGTAAAATGCTTTTGTATTACTCTGTGTGGTGGTGAAGAAAACAGGGAGTACTTTTGGTGCCATGATTCATGCTACGTCACCAGCAATCTTTAACCACCATTGCTTTTGCAACATTGGTGCAAAAGATGATGGGGAGAAAGCGAATAACATCTTGAAATAATTATATATGTACGCTTTGTTGGATCTGTATGTTCACTAGAGATACACACACACACACACACACATACATACATACCTTTAAAGCATGCTTGGCACAAGAAAAGCCCTCCTTGATGTTGGATGTTGTCATGGTAAGTATTATATTGTACAAGAGCAGTTTGATTATCCTTCCTACTCCCTCCTTTCTAACTCGAGTTTTTCTAGGCAACTAATTTATTTGATCTTTTCAGTACCCTATGAGATATAATAGGTATTTTTTCAGAGAACTAAGTTAAGTAACCTAAGATCCCACACAAATCAGGGGGGAAATGACAAGATCTCCCAGTGTGATTTAGGGCCCCACACCTAGTCCTATGGTCAGCCCAAGTCTAATAGGCGGTCTTCCCCAAAATCTTCTTGGCCCAAGAATCATAGCTGGTGAAATCATGTCATCATGTCAACTCAGACCTGTAGAAGCTTCTTCAGATAGTTTGGTCCAGAGCTAGGTAGAGTATTCCCCAGGGGTGTGTGTGTGTGTGTGTGTGTGTGTGTGTTTCCCTCTGTGGTGCTAAAGATCTCTTCCTAGTTGGCTGAATGTCTCAAAAGAATATTCTTTAAATTCTACCTCGGTGTTAAATTATGTCCTGAGAGAGCCTGCATTCTTTATTATTTTATTTTATCTCCTTGAAGAAATGTATTCATTAAATGGGTACCATATATCACTGGTATTAAGATGTACTTTTTTCACCTTTTAACATCTTGTAAATTAGAATGCATTTTAGAGTCTATAGGAAGTTGTTATTTGGCAGTGTTTTCCCTTTCTTAGTGATACATAAAATAATGGTGTAGCTATTACCAATGGTGTCTTAGAGCCAACAAAATATGGTATTTAAAAATCTAACTCTAGACTTTTCCAAGCCTGATATATAAAAAAATAATAACTATCTGAATACCACCTCCACACTTTCTACAGAATTATTATTATGCATCATATGTTTTAGGATTTGGGGCCTGTAACACAACTCTGCCAAAATTAATCTCAGAGTTCCGCACTGAGGAAAGCCCTTGTGTCTCTTCCCGAACTGCCATGCCTCTCTTGTTGGATAGCCATGGGCATGGAACCTTGTAACCTTTCTTTTTGATGAAGACAGCCAAGAAGCTCAGAGCTAAGTCCTGTGCTAAGTTACAGTAGTCTTATTCAACCTGGGTTCTCTCTTTTGAACTTCCACTTACCATCTTTACCCCCTGTTTGATCACAGAGAAGAAGGTTCTTCTTTGTTCTTTCTCAAAAGTGGGGCATAACTCACCAAGTAGAATATGCAGGTCTTCTAAAATACACGAGCTGGGACAGAAATGCCCTCTTAGATCTGGGATTCTTGATCTTTGGTTTTGCATCTACATGTGTGTGACACCCTCATGACTCACAACAAACAAGCAGGAGGGTGGAGGCAAGAGGAAATGCAGTGCATGTGCCTAGAGAAGCACATAGGAGTCCTTGAGGCCTGTGCCAAGAGTCCCTTATGATTTTAACCTACCCCCATCCCTGAGTTTGTTCATCTTTCTATGCCTGGGATAGTGATGTACACACAGTAATGGCTTCATAAATTGCACCTGAAGATGACTGAAAATAATACAAAGTTAGGGATACAAACTTGGGCATTAACATTGGGAAGAGACCCTAGCAATGAATGGTTGGTTCTGAGGTGTAAGTTTTATTAGCCTCTAGGTGGGGTCATGTGTAGTTATCATTCTAGCCAACGAGAAGAGAACAAGAGTACTATGTGACACCTCCCAGAAATCTCCTTAAAAGGGAGAAGAAGGCCTCTTGTCTTTACTTCCTCCATTCTGCTGCCTAGAACTCACCCAAGATGGCTCAGGCTCCATCAACCATCTTGGACCAAGAAAATGAAGGTCATAGTTCAGAGAGTGAGAAACAAATTTGAAAGAACCCAAGTCTCTGGTGATTTTGTGATGCTGCCTACAACCCCAGGCAGTTTCCCTCCCAGGCCTCTTGTTTTTTGTGAAAGCATTAAAGGCTTGGGTGTTCAAACCGCCATCCTGGGGTCTCTCTTACTGTCAGCCGGACGTAGTTCCTCACTGATACAACATCATAAAATGAGGCCTACAAGGTCATAGATCAGGGCAGGGATGAAGGTCATCAAGTGAGGCCAGGCCTGGAGCTCAGAAACCTTCTTTCTGGTCTTTGCTACAATAGTTATGCCTTTAACTTGCTTTATGTATTTGAGTAACCCACTTAACCTCTATTTACTTACGTTTCCTCATTTAAAAAAGAAATAGAACTTCCTCCCACAGAGTTATGATATGCCCATGGGGAAGTCCTTCAAGATGGTGAAAACCTTCATCTTTATTATGGTTCGTTGTGGTAATGATGGACCATGGAATAATCCACACCCCCTCCGTTATCCCTGCCAAATGCAGCCAATTCTAGACTCCCATGTCCTGGCCATTGGTGTTGACATTAAGATGAAACCACAGCAGTTAACGGAGCTAGAACTGTTTAACAGGGGAGTAGATGATGGGAGAGAAGCAGTCATTGACACGGTCTTGAGAAGGAGAGAGAGTTGCAAAGAGTGATCAGCTATTCTCTATAACCCCCAAGGATAGCCTGTGATTAGAAGAGTGAGAATTTCCTAGTTGGGTACTGTTTTGGAGCTGGTTCCCCAGAAGCAGAGATTGGTATTCTTACATGAGAGATTTCAGGAGAAGGATGTAAGGGAAGTTAGGGAAGCAGGTCAGAGCCTGAGAAGCAGAGAGATGCGGGCTCAGGAAAAGACCAGCCTCACCCTGGCCCCAGGGGGCGCTCTGGAGCCTGACTAGCACCAAGAAATTTGCCACTTCAAGGTCAGAGGACCAGGCTTATTATCAGTCAGTCACTGGTGTAGACCACCCCTGAAAGGAGAGGAAAATATAATCTCGTGTGATTCTGAGTGAGAAGGCTCTCGCTTGCAAGGACAATTCTTGAGAAAGCGTGCAGCTGACCCCAGATAGCAGTCAACACTAACAGCTGGTGGGGGATAGAGGGACTGGCCCAGTGAATGGACCTGGTGGTGTACCTCAGTGTCTACTATAGGAACAGAACACTGAAACAGTAGAGGCAGGTCATGGAGGAAGTATCTGACCACCTCTCTAGGGACACTGGAAAACAGAACCAACTTGGGGTCCCTGGGTTGATTGGTAGCTTAAACATCAGAATCTTGATTTTGGCTCAGGTCACAATCTCGGGGTTGTAGATGGAGCCCCATATTGGGCTCCCCACTCAACGGAGTGTCTACTTGGATTTCTCTCTCTCCTTCTCCCTCTGCCTCTCCCTGCCCTGTCAAATCAATCAATCAATCAATCAATTAATCAATCTTAAAAAGAAAAAGAACCAACTCACCTGTCTGGCAGAGTCGAAATAAGTGGGCTTGCCATGAAGAGACAGGCAGATGAAATGTGGTCGCAGTAGGTTATGGAGTCCTGCAGGTGTGTTTTCTGCATCCTGGGAATTCAATGGCAAACCCCGACAGAAAGGAGAATGCGTGGCACTCAAGAGCTCCATCCAGCGAGTGCCCACAGACAGGAGGGAGATGAACCGAGGGACATTTTCTCCTAATTCATTCTCTTCTTTCCTCACACCTTGTCAGTACCTGCTTTTCGAAGCAGTTTGGAATGATCATTAAAACGGCAAGCCCTACCATTATCCCCACAGTTGGTTCTGCCCTGGGACTAGCTAGTTAAGCTCCCGAAGCCTCAGTTTCTCCAACTGTAAATAGGGATAATTCTTGTGGCAGAGGCAGCTGGCTGGCTCAGTCACAGTCAAGGCACCCAGCTGCCCCATGTGTGGGGAGCTATGCTCCCGGCCGCCTTGCGGCCACCCGTGTCTCATGCTCGCCAGCGGAATGCGAGTGGGGGTGACTGCTGCTGCTCAGAGCAGGTGAAGCGGAGGTGACTCCCCCACCAAGTCCTTCCCCAACCAACAGCTGGAGGGACAGAACTGGAAGCTCTTGGAGGAGGGTCACAGCTTAGGTAAAGGGAACCTCGGTTCCTATGTTACACAGACGGCGGCCTGCCCAGGATTACTCAGAATAGACTAAAGTGAGGGAGAGATCAGCTTCTCATGATGTTAAAGCACGGTGATGGAGATGATCTCTGTAAAGAATTTTAGGTCCCTCAATAATCTCCACTATCTTCTCTTGCAAAGTACCCACGAATGAGCATCGAGTCTGTGTAAGGGCAGTGTGTTCATGTTCCTCAATATTGGACTAAAGAACGTGCAGAAGAGGCTGAAGGACAAATTCCCCAGCCCCTCTGAAAAATCTGATCTATGGAAACTCCGCAGTCACTGTTGCTTAGCAACTTGGCAGCTAATCAACACTGAGAATTGTTGGTTACGAGTATTAATGGAGAAGGGATATAATTGTTTATGGAAACAATAACAAGAAATAGTTAAAATAAAAAATAAAATAAATAAATAGTAAAATTGTTAAAAGTTAAAGGCTTGTTGTGTCCTAGACACTGTACTAAGAACTTGGAAATGTTAGGCATTTGATTCTAATCATAAACCGACTGAAGTATGGAAATTCTTATCCCCATTTTACAGACCAGAAAACTGAGGTTCAAAAGTTTAGGTAATTTAGCTGAATTAGCGAGTGGTAAACATGGACTTGAATCTAAGTCTGTTCAGCCCCAACGCCTATGTCCTTTCCTCTCTATGACGTAACTCGTTCCAAAGCTGCCCCTTAAAGCTAAGGGCTCAAGTGACTGGGGGTAATTTAATCACCACAAAGCTATAGCCAGATCCCTGTCCCTTGGTAGATTTTTTTTTAATCTCCCTAAAGTCAACAGGCCATCTAAGATGAAAAGTAAGCCATAATTTATATAGGTCATCTCACTGTGACATTTTTCAGTCTTGTCTTAATTTCAGCCCCTCCCCACAAATTGGCACATCATGGGGAAAAAGGAACAGAAAACGTATAACAGGAGAGCTAGGAGGGGTGAGTGATTTTTGCCCCCAGATTAAAGATCTGTCCTCAGACGTTCCCTCTGACTTCCCATGTGAGCTCTCGTCATCTGTGATTGTCAGGATAAGCCTTCAGAGCTGGGGACTCTGACTGCCAGACATCCCTACACAGGAGGGTGACCCAGACGGGCCCTTGGCCCAGCCCAATAAACTAGGTGAGGACAATGCTCTGCATCACTCTGGAAAAGGTACTACCTTCTCAGACCATGGAAGCACCTGTTGCAGGGCAACCCGGTGTGGTAGACCACTGCTAACGGTATGTGATAGGGGTGGTGGGTAGGGGGCAAAAGCACTGTATCTTCCTAAAGAATGAGGGGGCACTGTTCACTCCAGAGCCGCTGGACTTGCCTTACGCCCTCTAGGCTTTCCTGTCCTGAGGACATTCATCCATTGTAAGCCTTCTCAGCCTGCGACATGGTACAATGTTGTGTCTAGAGCAAGCGCTCGCAATGCTGCATTCTGGTCTTGCTCTTTAAGAGCCACTCAGGGCAGGGAAACCAGGAAGATGTCATTGACACACACGCTGGGCATTTCACATCACGGATTTCTCCACGGCACTGGGGATTTGAGGGTGTTATGGAATCACTTTTCTCCTCCCCTCTGGATTCAGAACCAATGGAGAAATAATTCACGGGAGTCAAAGATCACGTGAACGGTGTTCCTGCTGAGAAGCCTGGTTTGAAGACTTGGCTGGGATCCAAGGGCAGCGGGACTGGTTTCCCTTCCCCCTGGATTGAAACTGTGGACTGTCCCAGAGGGCACAGGAGTGGGGCAATCACACGCAGGACTCCCATGACACAGAGTGGCAGGGAGGACAGTATGGGGAGCCCGCAGGCGGGCAGACGGTCTCAGCAAGGTCAGCTTCATGCACTTTCCCCATCTTCCCCAGGAAGCCAAGAAAGAATGGTCTCAGCTCTTCGGGAAGGGGGGGGACCCTATTCTGTAGGAATCACGAGGAGTGGAGCACACGAGCTTCCCTCCTAACAGACTGCTGAAGACAAAGACAAAGGATCCTCTAATTTTGGAGGCCATGTAGAAGACCCTGAGGAGGGAAGCCCAATCTGGACCTCTGCAGCAACCACACCGTCTCCATCTGTCAGCGGCCCCAGGTCTCCTTTTTTACACCAAGAAGCTGACCTGCTTTGTAGCTCTTGGCTCAAATAGCCAGACACAGCAGTGTCTATGGATCCAAATCGCCTCTGTCAGAGCTCTCCAGCCTGTGCCCGGGGGGCTGTTTTTCTGTGTCCCCCTCTCCTGAAAGCATTATGCAGCCCGAAGTAGAGGCTGACATTTTGAAGGATTGCTTTTCCTGAATTTGCTGTATTTTCCCATCTCGGGGTAAGAGACAGGCTGCAGACACTACTCTGGGGTCGCTGTAGCTCCAGAATGCATTAGCGGATTGGGCCGGGTGCAAATTATAGCATCCTTGACTCCACATGCTTTTCTGATTGGTGTGGTGTTTTCCAATCTGCTAGCATTTCACGAGCAAAGCATTCTTTTAATTACTTTTGGCTATAGGTGGGTCTATTTTGCTCTGCCTCTTCTCCTCCTTGGCCCCAAACCCCTATCTATGGCTCCTCACTGCACTGTCTCCTGCAATGACCTACTTCCAGAGGAGGCCAAGGACAGGGGCCTTCTGGTGCCTCTCCCAGGACCTCAGGATCTTAAGAAACTGGTGCCGGCCCAGTGTTGCACTGGGGTGGGTTGGTTTGGGTGCCTTGAAGCATCAAAGATGTTTAAAACAGGCGTGACTCCCAGGTTTGGTTGATGTGATTTTCTACCCACCATAAATGATCTTGCACTTAAAATACTTGTGCATTTTCAACTGTCCAGCTGCCCAGGCAGGGTGGAAGGTGACAGAAGGGGCCACATGAGTGCAGAGGTTTAACGCAGTGGGTTCTGCAACACTGTCTTTCCCATGGATGCTGCCCGGGAGTCAAGGAGAGCCAGATCCCACAGAAGCCAACAAGATTCGTAGGCAAATACCCTCAGGCTGAGTAACCTCCAAGTTACTCAGGCTGAGTAACCTTCAAGTATCTTGAATTCATCTCGCTTCCAGAAATTCCATAAAAACCAAGGGGAATTTCCATATACAGGATCTTGGCTTCACAGTGGTCTTTTCTTTTGTCTTCATTGTGATGAAAAACACAATCCTGTAAAGAGTCTCTACAACACCACCTTAGCACACCCAAGTTCAGGCCATTGCTGTCTGTCCCCTGGGTTGGCCCCTCCTTCCTTCCACACTCTTGACCTCCAGCTCTCTGTCCACAGCTGCCGGCTTCAGTCTCCTAGTGCCCAGTTTTAATCTTGTGTGTCTCTTGGTTGAAACTTGCCAGAGGCTCGCCTCACTGAATGGAGTGCAAGGACCCCAGTGTTGGTCCAAGCACAGCCCCCCCGCCACCCTGTCGTCCCCACCGTGAAGTAGTACTGACCTAACTTTCTGGACTTCACCTGCAGCTTGCCACCCCTCCTCCCCCAGCACTTACTCTCTGCGCAGAGGTCAGACTGTGTCTGTTCCCCTCTCTCCTCGGCCAGGACAGCCCCCAGCTCCTTCTCCCTGCAGAATCCTCCCCACCATTCTAGGCCACCTCCAAACACTACCTTCTTCTAAAACCTCCCCTGTCATTCTAGGCAGACACACTTTTTTTGGGTGTTCACGTGTGTGGAAACACCGTTTCCCATTCTGTTCTCTCTCCATCGGTGTGCCTGTCTTACCCTTCTCTCTGCGGGCAGTTTCTCTGTTTCTCTTAGATTCCCCTCAGCGTGTAGCCCAGTGTCTTACCTTTAGGAATGGTTCGATAAATTGAATTGATTTGGAGTTGAAGTACTTTACTAATCATGTGCACCGAAACACCATCTTCCCAAATATTTTTTTTTCAATTTATTTTTTTAAAGATTTTATTTGTTTATTTAAGAGAGAGAGCGAGAGAGAAAGTTCGAATAGAGGGGAGCGGCAGAGGGAGAGGGAGAAGCAGACTCCCTGCTGAGCAGGGAGCCCCATGACGCAGAGCTCGATCCCAGGACCTGAGATCATTGACCCACCCAGGCGCCCCTTCCCGGATATTTTCTATCCTACGTTCAGAAATTGAAATATCCATTCCAAATGATATCAAGGGAGAAAACTTCTCTTCAGTTTTTAGAATGGTTTCTGGTTTCTTCATCAGATTTTAGGCAGCATAGAGGCATGTGGGGGCTGGGGGGGCCTGGGGAACAGAGCTTAGTGACTTAGTGACACCTCAAAGGCTTTAAAATGAGGCTTGAATCCCTGTTCCATCACGGACTACTTGTGTGACCTTGAGGAAGTTCCTCATCTCTCTGAACTTCAGTTTTTATCTCTAAATAGAGAGAAAACTACCTATTTTATAAGTTTATTTGTGAGAATATTAAATCAGGAAGTTTCTATTAAGCACTACTTCCTTCGGTGGCTAGTCTATAGGCCGTACAAAGCATAGTTGTCATACTCACCCTTATCCTAGTAGAAAATCAGCTTCCGTAATCATTCTACGGTCTCCATATTTTACTCCAGAATCAGTCACGGCATCTTTTAATGAGTACATATTGAATACCTATATATTTACCCAGCATGCTACCAACTAGGGGGTGGGTAGAGATGGAGACCCAAGCATCCAAGAGGACAAGAGTCTCATCTGTTTGAATGGACAATCATAGTGTAAGAACGTTTATTGAATGGTGCTATGGACAGGTGTTCAAGTGCATGTTAAATGGTAAAGGAGATTTACTGAAACCAAAGTGGGGGCAATGGAAAGTGGCAAGGAGAAGCCCCTGTTCTCAGGGCCTTGCTGATGCTCTCCACAGGCTGACCGGAGCATTTCTGTTACCCTGTGGCTGCATGGGCCCAGCCCTCTGCAGGTGGCTACCCCTTCCCCACCCCCACTCCTGCACTTGGAAGAGCCCCACACTTGGCTCAGTCCTCTGCTGTCATCACCTTGAAATTCTTCCTACTGTTCTAACAGATTCTGCCTTTGCATTTTGTGCTGGGCCCCATAAATCATGGAGCCAGTCCTGCTTACTGGAATTGGAGGGGTTATGCTGAATGCATTTTCTGTCCCCAGAGTCTGACACAGTATGTGCTCATAAATATTTCTGAAATGAATGAAGTTCACTTCCACAGTTGTATGAGTGACAAATGCTCATACCTCCGCTTTTACCTAAAGTTTTAGACTTGAGGCTTATAAAGTTTGGTACATCTGTGCCTTAGACTTTGAATTTTGTGAAATAGGACATTTACTATTTTCTACAAAATGTCCATGCAGGGGAAGCAAAGAGAGAAGCCATCAGCTGGGTGACTTCTCCACCTCGGTTTCTAACTCCTTGGCTCTTTTTATACCAATGGTTATGACTTAGAGCCCCTCACACCCAACACACACACGCACACACACACACACACGTGCACACACACACCTTTTCCTGAGCTTGTTTTAGGACCGATGGACCCCCTGAAGTAAACAAATTCATAGCCGTATTTTTTTTATTATGTTAGTCACCATACAGTACATCATTAGTTTTTTTTTAATTTTTAACTTTTAATATTCTATTTAATATATTTAATTATATTAATATATAAATATATATTAAAAATAGATATAATATAAATAAATATTTATATAAACATAAATTTTTAAATGCATTAAAATATAAATATGTATGAATATTAATATATATTACTCTATTAATATATTTATAAATATATGTTAAATACATTTAAATATATTTATATATAACATATAATATATAATAATATATTTGAAAAATATATTAACTATATAAATATGTCTAGACAAATATAATTATTTAATTATATTAATATATATTTATATAAACAAATATATTAAATATATAAATATATTTATATACATACATTTATATAAATATTTAATGTATAAATATATATAAACTATATAAATATAAAAATAAAGTATCAATTTTATTCATAATTTTATAAATTTTTATAATTCATAAAATTGTTATTTATAATTTTAATTTATTTAATTAATTTAATTTAATATATTTAATTTTAAACTATTTAAACTTAAAGTCTTCATGAGGATGGGGGCCAACTTCCCTCATGGCCCGTGAGCTAGCCCGCACCTCTTGCCCATACAGCCTGGGAGATCTGCTGCCATCACAAAGCGAAAGGTGACATCCGCGGAGGTAGACCTTTGGTCAAACCTGGGTTTATCGGCAGTGTCTCAGAAACGTCCACAGAACACCCGCACACCCGACAGGGACATGAGCCTAAAGGAAGGATGCAGATGCATCCATCAACAGTTTCATACCCCAGAGATTATTTCTGTATCATCCAATTGAGCCCCAAATCACAGCATCAGGTTTGCCTCAAAGCTGACTTGGATCCTGTCTCAAGGGAAGTTGTTTGTTCATTCTCGGAGCTTGTGTGGGATGAAGTGTGGGAAGGAAGATGTAAACAGACGTAAATAAGACCCATCGGTTGTGGAACACGCCAACCTTGTTACCATATTATATTTATCCAAGTCAGTAAAAGTCAGCAATAACCTAAACTCCATTGACTAACACCGCCAGGGGGAGTTTGGGGAGAATTCTCCTTCCTTCCTATTTGCATTCATTTACTGCATATCTGTAGAGCCTGTGGCATTACAAAAGCGAGCAAGGTGGGGAAGGAAGTTGCACACTTAGAAACAATAAACAAGGAAATACACAAGATGCCTTCAGAGCGTGCAAGTCCTACCAGGGACAGAATTGAGGAGAGGTGACGGGGAGTGGCTGGTCGCAGGAATGGGAGTGTCCCTTTTGACCAGGCCATCAGGTAAGGCTGTTCTTAGGAGGAAAGCCTGGAGCGGAGCCATAAAGGGCCTTCCAGGAAGAGGAACCTGCGAATGGGCAGGTACTATATCTAGAAAGAGCTCAGTGTGTTAAAGGAGTGGAAAGAAGGCACACAACTGTGGCAGAACACAATAGTGGAGGAAGGGAAAAATCTTGGCCGGTTTCCCTTTCTAAATGGGGTGCACGCCCTGAGCCAAGGAGCAAGCAAAGGCAGAGGGTCGTTTTCTAGGCTCCGGGCCTGCAGTAGGCAACGATACTTTGGGGTGGGTGTAGGGTTGGGGGTGGGAGGGTAAAGCTGCATCAATCCCTGTCCCGCGTGTTCTGTAGATAGCTGGACATTCACGTCCAAAGCTCTGAAGAGAAATCTAATCCGGAAATCAAGATTTAGAACTCAACAGGTGGCACGTGAAGTCATAAAAGAGCATGAAAAATCTTGGAAGAATGTCCGTGGAATAAGAAGAAAAGACCAAAAGCCTATCTCCAGAGACATCAACATTTCAGGGTGAGCAGAATAAGAGGAAACAGAAATGGCAGAGAGGGCCAAAGAGAGGCATGAGCAAGGAGAGGGAGTCTTTCAAGAAAGGGTGTGGCCAGCAGTACCAACCAGACATTCACGGCCAGAAGCCCCCCTGCAAATGTGGCTGGTGCTTTAACCATTGGCTGGAACTGTGATGTCCAGGGACACAAGAGATGTGTCTGAGGCAATGGCATCCGGTTCTTTTGACTTGGTCTGGCTTTGTGCACGGAGGTGGGGGTGGAGGAGGAAGGAGAAGGAGATGGAGATACGAGACGTGTCAGACGCACACTCGGCAAAGGTTTCCCAATGAGGATTAACGTCAGTGAAGTTCTGTAGACATCGGCCAAGTTGCCAAGCGTGGAGGAGAACCTATTCCAGGCAGAGAGGACAGCAAGGGAACACCCTGGCCACAGCCTGTTGTCTAGCATGCCCGGACTATTGAGGGCATGTGGGAGAGTCATGTGAGATCAGCTCCCGAAGACACCAGGGTGACAACGGGACTTTCGGTCTTTTTAAGAGTTTACATTTTCTTTCAAGGCAATAGGGATCTACCAAGACATTTGAAGCCAAGGGCTGATATGATTAAATTTACATGTTGGGCTGATCACCCTGGCAACAGAGAGAGGCTGTAGCATTAATGCAAGGTGAGAAATTACAAAAGCCTGTAGCAGGGAGGGTGGCATTGTGATATAGTGAGAAAGGGCTGTCAGGGCATTTTATACATACTGGCCAATTAGATGTTGACACCTTAAGTCAGGCTCCACGGCAAAGGCTAAGGTAACAGAATTTCTAGTTATTAGCTGTGCACACGTCTCCCCAAAATAAGAACTGCATATCCCACTTTCCTTGCAACTCTAAGGGTTCTGGGAGCCGTCTTTGTGAATTACCCACTCTCTACCCTCTGCCCTTCTTCCTCATCATTTCCTCCTTCCTACCGGAAGTGATGACTAGAACTGGGGCAGCCATCTTGGACCGTGAGAGGACCATGACCTTAGGAAGAGAGGTCAAACATAGAAGAGAAATAATATGGAAGTTACCTTTCACGGTAGAGATAAACTTCTATCTCATTTAAGACACTGTTATATTAGACCCCTTTTAACCTTTTAATTAATTGAGCTCTCATCTTTACCTGTTCATAAAAATCCCAGACTCTGGGAGCCAGTATTCTGTACCACCCCCTCAGCTTTTAGCATATCCTCCTTTGGTCTCTAGTGTCTTTTTGGCTCCTTGGCACCCAGCACATGCCCTGTACCTAGTATATGCTCAATAAGCACTGGAGAGGAGGGGCAGGATGCAGTACCCAGGGCTGTTTTCTTGTTTTCAGACCTTGTTAATCACCAGGTCGCAGAAGAAATTTGCAAGGGGAATTTCATCATGCAAAACAGTTAACGCCTTGCCAAGTGCCTACATCCGGGGAGTGTAAATGAGTAGGGAGGAAACTCCAGGAAGACTGACTCAGGTCCCCTCACCTGGAGACAGGCAGCCTTGAAAACACTGACTCATGTACTCCTGGGGGGCCCTGATTTGCAGCCATTAACAGCAGGAAGAGCAGGGAATTCAAGCTGTGGCTAAGATTCAGGTGAGTGCTTCAGGTGACTCGCCCATTCCCTCCCCGAGCTGCTTCTTCCGGTAGCATACATCCCATTTACCACAAATTCATGTTTCCTGCACGTCTTGTTCAATAGGTCTCCTCTACTAACTCAGGAATCAAGCCTGCCTTCTTCACCCTGAAGAAGAGGTTGAAGCACCTCTGTGCTCAATAAAATCCTGTCTGGAAAATAAATGAGTCAACCTTTTCAGGCAAAGAGAAAAGAGATTAACTGATAGAATCTGTCAAGCTGTCCATGGGAAAACCCCTTTGCAAGTTTTAAGGAAATTATTGTATTGATACATAAGATTTGTCACTCGGTGGGTGAGCCCTGGTGGGAGCTTGGATCCTGAGTCAAGTTCCTGAGTCGGAGTCCTATCCAGCCACGTAATCTTTCTCACCCAGTGCTCCAGGAAATGCGAATGATTTTCAATATTCGCCTAAAATAAAAATGACCAGTAAATCAGTTGGGAGCAAAAGGAACAGGACAATCAAAGGCTGTGCCCAAAGGCAGACGGAAATGACTGTGAATGATCCCTAGGCCCAGGCTTGGGAGCCAGGCATGGACGCGGCACGGCCAGGGGCTGAGCAGGGTGGGGTGCGGAGCGGGTGCGCCCGGCGAGGAGCGGGTGCGCGGGCAGGGCGCCCTCTGCCGGGGGTGAAGGAAGAGGCGCCCGCACGCGCGGGGAGGGGACACCGACTTCTTCCAGGGGAGGTGTTCTTCACACGTCTTTTTCGACCCCCGCCCTTACAGCCCCACTCTTCACCGGCTCGAGGGGAAGGACTGCGGTTCACTGCAGATACTGATCGCCCTGGTCCCAGAAAGCTGGGGCGCTCCCCACTTCCCAACCCTGAAGTCCCAAAGAAAGACGAGATTGCTTGAAAGGATCGGAAATGGCAGGTCTTAAAGGACCCGCAGGACCCTCTTTGGGCCACGTCCCCATTCCCTCCCCGAGCTGTGAAGCGCAGGGGCCGGAGACCCCCTAGGGCTGAGAGATCTCCGCGTGGGAAAGGGGACTGAGTAGGGCCTGAGCGCCTGCAGCGGGTCCTGGGGGGGAACACCCCCGGGACAGCCTCCCGGCACCGTCCAGGACAGGCCTGAGGCCGAGAGTCTGGACCCCTGCACCTCCGGGGGGGGGGGGGGTGCCCGGAGGTAGGGAGAAGCGCCCTTGACCCACGTGGGGGCCGAGGCCGGCTCTGTCCCCCGCCTCACCAGGCCCCCACTCTGGTTGCTCATCTGCAGAATCCGGAGGCTGAATGAGATAGTCAGGTGGCCCCGACCCCGAGCCCCTGATCTGTTGTCTGTTCTGATTTAGACTCCGACTGTGCCCGTCGGGGCTGCTGAAGAACAGAGAGGAAGGTCTGGAGTGTGACCCAGAAGAAAACAGTGGGTGGGACCGAGTCACCAGCTCCCTTCCCCAAGAAGGCAGGAAGGGCCCTCCTTAAGGGCCCGGTCGCTCTTTATTGAATCGGGAGTGACACCTAGTGGCTCATGCGCCTCACCGTCACGGCCGTGCTGGTTCTCTGGGGTCTCAGAAGCCGCACTTGCCTGTCGTTGGTACTCCCAGCTAAAAGCTCTGGAAGCGCCAGAGCTGACCGAGGACGTTTCCTGGGACTTCCCGGGCTCTGCACACAGCCTTTTTCCTGCCTTGTTGTCTGTCCAGCTGGCTCGGGCATATCCCTCACTCTTGGGCAGCAAGTGCGTTTGTATCTGGCTGCTGTTCTAGGGGCTGGGGATACAAAGATAGCTAAAGCTTGGGCCCTGCCCTCAAGTAAATGACAGCCCATTTTGTGGGGAATGGAGCTGTAAACAAATATGACATTACATTGGACAGATGTTGAGTTTTTGTTGGATGCTGTCCAGGAAACAGAGGGGGACTTCAACTCTGTCTGGAGGCATAGAGGAAGGCAACAATCCTTGGGCTAAGTGGTCCTGCCCCCCCAATTTTATTTAAATTCCAGGTAGTTAACATCTAGTGTGTTATTAGGTTCAGGGGGGAATTCTGTGATTCATCAGCTGATGTGGTAGGCAGAAGTCTGTGCCCCTAGGTTCCCAGCCCCCCTTCTTCTGTACACACACCTTCTTCCAGCTACTCAAACACGGATTTAGGTTCAGCTGTAAGAGATTTTGCAGACGCCATGAAGATTCACCAATCAGCTGACCTTAAAATCTGGAAATTATCCTTGGTGGCCTGACCTAATCAGGCCACTTTGATAAGACTAGGCTGGTCCCAGCAAAGGAGATTTAAAGCACAGAAAGAATGTATCCTAGGCGAGAATCTCATCTGCCGGCTCTAGAAATGAAGGGGGGACACACCGCAAAGAAGGTGGGCAGCCTTTAGGTGCTGAGAACAACCCCTGGCCAGCAGAGAAAGAGGAGAAACTGAGTTCTGCCAACAACCAGTGAGCTGGGAAGAAAACCCTGAGCTCTACGTGAGAACACAGCCCCAGCTAACACGGTGATTTTAGCTTTGTGGGAACCTGAGCAAAGAAGCAGCCGTATTTTGCCCAGCTGCTAACTTTGTGGTAATTTGTTATATCGCTGTAGGAAACCAACACAGATGGCCATCTGAAAGAGAGGAACAGCATGGACGAAGGCTCAGAGGCATAAAGCAACAAGGTGCCTTTGGAAAACTGAAGTTACTCGGGATAGGTGAGTGGGAAGTGTGGGAAGCAAGAGAGGTGGCAAAATGTAATGCAGAGAATTTGGCTTTGGGTCAGAGGGACTGTGCTCTTGGGCTAGTTAACTTCATTCTCTGTGTCTCAGTTTTCTCAAAGGTAAAATGGGGCTCAGACTAGTAGTTAAAACAAAGCATTGTTTAATGGGACATATGCCTATGGAGGGTTCAACACAGTCTTGAGGTATGATAAGTGTTCCAAAAATAGTGGGTAGTCCTAGCTGTACCAATTAATCATGTGCAGATGGACCAGACTAAGGAGAGGCTAAGTAATGTGGTTTCCTACAGCGTGGTTGGAGACCACCTTGTGGGATGGCCTGGGGAGCTTATTAAAAATGCAGACGCCTGAGTCCTACCTTGAATTTAGACTAAATCAGACTCTCGGGGCGGTGGGGGCGAGTGGGGGGGAACGCACAAGAATCTGCACTTTCAGAAACTTCCCAGGTGACCTTTATGGGATAACTAGGCCTTGGTAAGAGCGTGGGTGAGAGCGAGAGACTGACAGACTCAAGCAGGAGGTCGGCAGCAAGAGCGGGACGAGGGCGGCAGGCTGTGAAGCCGGTAAGACCTGCAGAACCAGCTAATGTAGTACGAGGGACGTGAAAACAGCCGCCGGAGGGTTAGCTCGGGATGCTTGGTGGTGGGGGAGGGGGGCGGTGTCGGTGGAGGTGGTGACATTGACTCAGTTTGGGTCTTGTGAGTCCGCGCATCCGTGGGACATCCCGCTGGAAAGTCCTGTAGACAGGTGGAAGGACTAAAATTCAGGAGGTGAGTTGGGGCTGGAATTTTGAAAGTCTGCAAGGATAAGAAGTCGCGGGATGGTGCCTGTGGAGTAAGAGGGTGCTCAGGGATAGACTTCAAATGGACCCGTCAGAAAGGCTGACCGCATGCTGGGAAGGGCGGAGGGCCAGGGAGGCGGCCATGACCATGTTGCTGGCCTTGGAGCAGTCCAGATGGAGAAGGTGTGAACGTACCCCAAGACCTAGCTGCCAGCTGCTCATTGGCAGGATGGGTGAGGCCCATTTTGGTGAGATTAGCTAGGGACATTTGGCAGTGGGGGCAGGGGGCCATGTGGGCGGAGGGTCCCCGCTGGGACAAAGGAGGCCAGACCACCTCGGGCAGGAAGTAGGGACTCTTCTTCAGAATCATGACTGTGAGGAGAAAGAGAAATCGGTGGTGGGGGTGGGGGGGTGCCTTGAAGAGTCCACAGCCTTCCCCTCATATCCACTGGTGCAAACCTAGACACAGGCCAACACCACCACCGTGGCTCTCTCTGGCTGGGCCCCCCAGTGCCCACCGAACCGGACCGAGGTTCTCAAAGATGGGGTACCTAGGGGCCCAAGGTGGAAGGTACAGATAGGTTTATAGGTGTGGGGCTGGGCCCATGAGGCAAGGAAGAAGAGTGCAGTTGAGACGGGCTTCACCCTGTGGAGAAGGCAGCTGGGACAAGAGGAGGGCCCACAGGCCAAAGGGTCGCTGAGCTCTGTGGAGGGCCCAGCTGGGAGTAAAGGGCCGGAGTCCTGAACTAGTGAGCTTACCTCAGAGGGTCGCTGCTAGGGTCTGTGGGATGGCACCTGCGTGGGGATCGGCCTCAGAAGCACTGAGAAGCAGCAGCTCTCCCAGGGTTACCCTTGTTGTTATTTTACAAGCCAGGTAACGGCACCTCTCTGCCCAGAACCTTCTGGTCGTTTCCCACCTCACACAGAGTAAGAGCCGAGGTCCTCTACTAGGAGCTGAGCCTTCCTCTGCGCCTCCCTCCAACCGCATGGGTCTCGGAGTTCATCAAGCATGGCCAGCTAGCTCCCACCTCCCACCTCCACACCTTTGTTCCTGATGCCTCTTTTCCCTGTAACACTCTTGTTCCGGTCATCCCTGTGGTTTGTCCCATCCCTCCTTCAGAACTCGGCTGCAGGGTCGCCCTCAGTAAGACCTGCCTTGATCCCTTCATGAAGGTCTTGGCTCAAATGTCCCCTCTTCAGGGAGTCCCACTGCCACCACCTAAAATAGCCCTCCCTCTCTATCCTCACTCTGTTGTTTTGTTTTAAAGACTTTTATTTATTTATTGGAGAGCAAGAGAGCGAGCATGAACAGGGCGAGAGGCAGAGGGAGAAGCAGATTCCCCCTGAGGAGGGAGCCCTAGCCATGCTCTGCTTTGCTTTCCTTCAACAAACTTGTCCACACCTGGTGGACGTATTTGTTTACTTGCATATAGTTTACCTCCCCAGCTAGATGTCTGCACCAGGAGGGCAAGGGTGTAGCTTAGATCACTGTGTATCCCAAATGCCCATGATGGCACCAGGCACAAAGTGGGCACGCGATACCTATTCACTGAATTGCTGTGTTATCATCGTTGTTTACATCATTATTAATAGTGGTATATTGGAAAGCAGAAGGTAAGGAGCAATTGTCCTGCGAGGAGTGGACAAGGGCAGGAGGTAGGTGGTCAGGCAGGACACCCTGAATGCATTTCCAGTGGTAACTACAAGAGGGAACAAGGGTCCTCCCAACCACTCCCTGGCGTGGACTACTCGCTGCCCCCAGCCCTCTGGGCACCAAAAGCATGGATTTCAGCGCAAGCAGTGGCCCAGAGAGACTCTCCTCCCAGAGTCCCTGGGACAGCATACACTGGTGCTCTGTAAACACTTGGGAAATGATTGTACAGGAACTTCTTGGAACCTTTGAAAGAGCGTCAGTAACACCAACATCTGGTTCATCTGTTCCTGGACATGAACCAACAGCTCTTCATTTTCAACATGGATCTCAGCCACTGAGGCTAGGTCTGGGGTCTTCTGCTAAGAGGGGAGGACAAGGAAGCAGAGAGCAGGTATCAGAGCCACGCTGCCTGGCCCAAACCCTAGATCCACTGCCTACTTGGATAACCTCTGTGCCTCAGTTTCCTCATCTGGAAACTAAGGAAAATTGTATTACCTCTTAAGGTTGTTATGTGAGCAGATATATAATATATGTATATATTTAACACACATGCAATAGATTAATATTTGTGTGTGTGTGAGAGAGTGTGTGTACACACATACACACATTTTTTGTCAGTAATTTTTTAAAATTTTTAAAATTTTTTTATAAACATATAATGTATTTTTAGCCCCAGGGGTATAAGTCTGTGAATCGCCAGGTTTACACACTTCATGGCACTCACCATAGCACATACCCTCCCCAATGTCCATAACCCCATCCCCCTTCTCTCAACCCCCCTCCCCCCAGCCACCCTCAGTTTGTTTTGTGACATTAAGAGTCTCTTATGGTTTGTCTCCTTCCCGATCCCATCTTGTTTCATTTATTCTTTTCCTACCTCCCAAACCCCCCAAGCTGCATCTCCACTTCCTCATATCAGGGAGATCATATGATAGTTGTCTTTCTCCGATTGACTTATTTCGCTAAGCATCATACCCTCTAGTTCCATCCACGTCATCACAAATGGCAAGATTTCATTTTCTTGATGGCTGCATAGTATTCATATATATATTTTATATGTGAATATGCCACATCTTCTTTATCCATTCATCTGTTGATGGACATCTAGGTTCTTTCCATAGTTTGGCTATTGTGGGCATTACTGCTATAAACATTCGGGTGCATGTGCCCCTTCGGATCACTAGGTTTGTATCTTTAGGGTAAATACCCAGTAGTGCAATTGCTGGGTCATAGGGTAGCTCTATTTTCA
Organism: Mustela lutreola; assembly: GCF_030435805.1. Taxonomy (NCBI): domain Eukaryota; kingdom Metazoa; phylum Chordata; class Mammalia; order Carnivora; family Mustelidae; genus Mustela; species Mustela lutreola. Next base: position 125,375,826 of record NC_081297.1, read on the forward strand.
GCTTTTTGAGGAACCTCCATGCTGTTTTCCAGAGTGGTTGCACCAGCTTGCATTCCCACCAACAGTGTAGGAGGGTTCCCCTTTCTCCACATCCTCACCAGCATCTGTCATTTCCTGACTTGTTAATTTTAGCCATTCTGACTGGTGTGAGGTGGTATCTCATTGTGGTTTTGATTTGTGTTTCTCTGATGCCGAGTGATGTGGAGCACTTTTTCATGTGTCTGTTGGCCATGTGGATGTCTTCTTTGCAGAAATGTCTGTTCATGTCCTCTGCCCATTTCTTGATTGGATTATTTGTTCTTTGGGTGTTGAGTTTGCTAAGCTCTTTATAGATTTTGGATACTAGCCCTTTATCAGATATGTTGTTTGCAAATATCTTCTCCAATGACAGACAACTGTCAGTTGTCTTTTGGTTTTGTTGACTGTTTCCTTTGCTGTGCAAAAGCTTTTGATCTTGATGAAGTCCCAATAGTTCATTTTTGCCCTAACTTCCCTTGCCTTTGGCGATGTTCCTAGGAAGAAGTTGCTGCGGCTGAGATCAAAGAGGTTGCTGCCTGTGCATACACACATTTTTTTAATAGTTTCTGGTATATGCCAAGAGCTATGAAAGGTTTGAGAGTTCACCCTACTCGTGAGCTCATAAGTCACCCCAACACCCTTTCATTAATGTTGACAGATGACGCAAGACTCTGGTCAGGGGCAAAGGATGAAGGACTTTATTGCTTGCATCACTAGCAATGCCAGAATGTCAACATTTGTGCCAGGTCCCTGAGCCCAGTTCTCATGGAGCCAGGCAAAGACAACACTACCATGTACAGCAGGTTGTATGGTAGGAATGGATCCCTGAGCTTGGGGAGTCAAATATTTTATCATGGGCAGTAAGTAATGCTCTTTGCTTCTGCAGGAGACACTATCTCTATCTTCCAAGGGTCTTTGCTAACCAACAGCTCCAGAAAAGATCATCTGGAACAAAGAGTTGGGACCCCGGAGTATGGGAGGTAAGGAAGTGTAAGAGATCCCTGGGAATTGTCTCCCAAGAGCGTGTGGTAAGAACTACTATTACTATAAATAGACTACTACAGAAAATGGACCCATACAACATAACTACATTTCTTCTGGTGACTCTGAGATGGATAGAAATTAAAAGAAAGAAAGCCAAGACAGGGACTAAAGTAAAGTTACGAAGACTAATGGCGAGTCATGGCGTATGAGTTAACATTCAGTGACTAGACTACCAAATGCTTTCACAAATGGGTTTCTGGGGGGAAAAACTGCTGTCAGCAATTGATTGCGATCTCGGGCAAATGAGTTTGCAATTTCATGCTGAATAATCTATCATTCCGTATCTTGGAAACTCAGGCACTCAATCTTTTTTGACAGGCAGCATGTAGAGTCTATTGCCAGGAAGGAAGGCGGTTGTCAAATTCCTAATTTTTCTCTGTGAAAAATTAACATTTAACTCAAACATAAGATCTGGAGGAACACATAAGACCTTAATTACATAGCACAATCCATGATTTGTGCTAATTAATAAGCTGATGAAAAATTCATTGGAACTCAGAGAAGAATCAAGGGAAAAAATTGGCCAGTGTGAACACTGAGTTTCTATAAAATGTTTAAGTCTTTCCAAATGGGCAGCCATGGTCTGTCATAATTATAATTTAATCATTCCCATGATTGTTTCATTTCATAAGATTTTAGTTACACATCAAAATCTGTGCAGAGAGACTATTTCTTTAAACTTTGTGATTTCTAATGGTTCTATTATACAAGCCTGTTAGAGATTTTTAAAGAAAGCCGGCTCAGCTACCTGAAATACGAATTTTTTAAAAGATGTGAGGGAAGACATCTGTTTGAATCCTGGCTTTGCCATTCACTAGCTGTGACCTCCAGCAAGTTCTTTGAGCTCTTTGTGCCTGTTCCCCCTATGCAAATGGAGATGATGATGATGCATGAGGTTATGGTGAAGGTGAACGGTTATTGCTGTGAATTAATCATTTGCCTCCTCCCCTCCAGAATCTTAACCAAACCACATCAGGAACCAGATGGAGATTGAAATGCAGCAACTGGCTTGCTATCAGTACAGCTGGACAGGTTAATAAGATGGTACTTGGGCAGAAATTGGGCTCCCTGCCTCCACCCTCTGCACCCCAGGACCTGGCTCTGGGTGATACCAGGAAGCCCCAGGGAGCAGGAAAGAGAGCAGCCAGGGGGAGACCTGCTGTTTTCTGTCCTTTGTGTGGTATGTTCTGGCTTCTTAAACACTGGTTGATGCATTCAATTACATCCACTTATTCATTTATCCCGCAAGTAATTATAGAGGGTAGATGACTTGTCAAGGGTACTTGCAAACAAGTTGCAAATGAAATAATGAGCCAGGCATTGGTGCCTACCCTCATGCAGCTTACAATCTTACCTGCAGAGGGACGGGGGTCAAACCACTGCAGCATTTCTCCAGGAATCAGGAGGGGAGACTACATAAGAAAAATATTAGTAAAACATTTACCAAAAGTACCTGGCCCCTACTAAGCACTCTGAACTCTTGGTGGCTACTACTATCTCTATCACTACTACTATTATGAACCAGCTTTGTGATTGTGCATATCACCATACCACTTGGTCTATTAATAATACTTCCATAAAACATAAAACCAGCTTCCCCGAGCAAGTGTCTGTGAAAGGGCAAGTAGGAAAGGCTAGTTATGTTTCTATAATACAGATGAAAATAAAATATGCAATTGTTCAGACAAAATCTGATCATCTGAAGACCTGCCACAATCATTTCCTCTCCCAGCACACCCGGAGGAAGGCTGCTGAAGTCTCCTTCCATCCACCTGCGGAAATTAAACTGCATGAAGGCAGGCATCAAAGCCCGGCTTATTTTTAAGTGTTGCGATTCATTTGCAAGTACCCTCGACAAGCCGTATGCCCTCACTAATTGTATGTGGGGAATGAATGAATGGATGTAAATTGAATGCATCAGCCAATGTTCAGGAAGCCAGAGCATTCCAGGTGAAGGACAGAAAATAAGAGGCAAATTAAAAATTGCATCGAGCTGCCTTCTGCTTCTCCCAGCCTCTGCCTCTCGGATAACTGACCTGACCTGCCCTCCCCATTCTTTCTCCCTTTTAAAAAAACCAAACTCCTGGCTTATTTGACAGCAAGTTGGATGGAGTTTGGGAATGGAATGAGTCTTGCAGTTGTAATGAATCAGAAACTGGGCACAAACATCAGATCTCGGCAACAGCAGAATCCTCGCTGTTTCACATGCTCTCGTCCCTTAGGCTTGAACAGATTAGAGGCTAATAATTTATCTTGAAATCCCACGAAGCCCTCCACAAAGTGCTATTGCCGGTCCCCATCTTTTGACTGACGGATATGAAAATAGGGACTGATTTGAAAAACCTAAGGCTATTTGGCTGGAGCAGCATTAATCTCTCCATTAGAAACTAAGAAATGAGAGGGTGGGGAGGCCCCAGACAACCACAAAGAAACAGATGTGGAAGGCCACGCCTTTTTCCAAATAGGAGACTCACACCAGCTCTTCCAGCTTGAGTTAGCTCTCCGAGCCACCGGGACCTCAAATTGGCAACAATAATTTTTTTCCATGCTAGTTAAAATGCCCTTAAGCTACAGTCATTAGATTTGCTGGACAGCGGCATCATTCTGATGTTATCGGCACTGTCTTCCTGTTTTCATGAATAATGTATAAGAAGGAGCTGTTAGAAATGGATTCTTCCATGGCTGACGGTATCGCCACCAGACAGGTCCCTGAATCCTTAGTCATTTTATCTGCAGCAGGAACAGATCTCCCTCCTCTGCACGCTACCCCCCGGGGCCGCCTGCCATGCATATTGGAGAGCCTTCCGAAGGTGCCCTATCTCCCCCTCTAATCTCAGTAGTATGGAAACAGGCAGCAGGGAGACAAGAAGAGGTGCCCAGAACCTTCCTTCCTTTTCATTTTTGCTCCATGTCAGAGGAGTGGTGCGGGGGCTACTGATTGCCAAGTTCATGGGTTTGATTCTCAGCCCTGCCTGCTGTGGGCCAGCCCACCTTGCTCCGTCTGTATCCAGGTGCCTGTGGAGAAAGCGCTTGTCCGTGGGCACGGGTGAGGACTGGGAAGGATAACCTTTTTTGCCTTTTCTTTTGTTTTCTTCTCTGTTTCTCTGTGCTTACATCTATCATAGCTTTACAAAGAAAAGGCACATCTTTCAGCCCTGCCCCTTCACTCATTCATTCAACCTATTTTTATTATCTGTGAGGCTTCTAGTGAAGGAGGCATGCAGTAATCAAGGATTCTAGAAATGAATAGAAAATATGTACAAAGAAGAGCATTCATTGTGGGCGTATAATAGAGGGAAGCAGTCGAGTCAGGAAAGGCAGTGAAAGGAAGTGAGACTGAGCTAAGAGCTGAAAGACAGGGATGTCAGCCAGGCAGCAAGAACAACATGTGCAAAGTCCCTGTGGCAGGAGGGGGGGCAGGGCGCCCATCAGAGGAAGTAGAGCATGACCAGGGGCCACAGGATAGTTTATAAATAAGAGCCAGCATTTCTCTCCCCGCTTTGACATCTTATCCACTCATCCAGTTTCTCCTTTCTGACAGTCTCTGCTTCCCTTCGAGTCCAAGAATTGCTCAGTCCTGGCTCTCCTCCTCCTTCCTGGCTGTCCCTACTCATCCAGATTCATCCACTATTGCCTCTTAAACTGCAGGCATTAACTTAGAACTTTCTGACGCTCCTGTCCCCTGGTGTCTGGTGCAGTGCCTGTCGAAGGATCCGAAAGAATGTAATGACCATTTATTGTTCTGAGCTCCAACGGAGAACTGGAAAGCATTGTGAATACCCAACATCGGAGTGGGTAGACTGTCACACCCATATACTAGAGGGTCACACAGTCATTTAAAATGATGTTTTAGATAAACAAATGATTTTGAACATTTCTCATGATATAACAGGAACTTAAAAGCAGAATGTAAAATTCATCCTAAAGTGTAATCTCAATTTACATGGAAAAGAAGACCAGAAACAAATCCAGCATTGTATTGAGAGGATATCTCTGTAGGTAGAATTATTTGTGGTTTTATTATTTTATTTTGTTTTAAGATTTTATTTATTTATTCGACAGAGAGCGAGAGAGGGAACACAAGCAGGGGGAGTGGGAGAGGGAGAAGCAGACTTCCCGCCAAGCAGAGAACCTGACACGGGCCTTGATCGCAGGACTTGGGGATCATGACCTGAGCCAAAGGCAGACACTTAAGGACTGAGCCACCCAGGCACCCCTACTCATGGTTTAAATTTCTTTTTTTATACTGCTCCATCTTCCCCTTCAATGGGTTAACTAATTTAATTCATAAATCCTTTATCAAATTAGTTAGTTTAATTGAACTAATACTGAAGCCCTTATTACACGCCAGGCATCACTACCAATTCAGTGATGGACAAAACACACACATGTCTGTCGTAAAGAATTACTTTTATAAATTAAAGAAAAAAAATTTTTTAGAAACAAGTTGACTTAAAAATATCACTCTGAGAAAACCACTCAAAAGTGCTTCCTCCCAAGGATGTCAGTGGGGAAACCATCCAGCAGCATGTTGACGTTACCAGCAAAGTGTGCCAAGGACTGAACCTTGATGACCGTCCATTTGTCATTTGTGCCTGAGGCAAGATGCTGGGAACAAGAACTCCCTCCTGTCAGCATCTATTACTCTGGAGTAGAAAACTCTGTACTACCACCTTATAAAATTTAGTCCCCCCTCCCCAGACGCTTGCAGTCACTTCATTCCAGCCCTCCCGTGGGGGACCTTTCCAGGGATTTTGTTCCATTGTCATCAGGCCTCGGAGATTTGAGAAGCTTCCTCCCACGTCTGAAGCCTAGCAGCCTACCTGTTGTTCCTAACCGTGCCCAAAGTGGGGGCTTGTGATCAGACCACAGCAAAAGCACCAGCCAGTATGAACAAGAAGCCAGTCAGAGCCTGAGATTCTCCCGTAAACTAAGAATCTGTTTTCAGGAGAAGGGAGATAACAGGCAGATGAGATATGGGAGATGGACAGAGACTTTTCTGAACCACTGAGGAGTTCTTCCGGGGTGAGGGGTTCTCTAATAAAAGCCCAGCATGTGTATGAACTGGTAAACTATGAAGTTCCATATTTCTCTTCAAGTGGGATAGAATTTCTCTCTCCTGTGGTTCTCTTCCTCCTCTTCCAACCTAGCTGTTTTGTCTCTTCCTGCTTCTCCAATATTCCATCTTTGTCTTGTCTGGAAGAGTCTGTTTCAGAATGGCAAGTCTTCCTGACGGTGAAGAGTGTATCACCCGAGAATGAGCCTAAGCGGTAGACAGAATGGGCAATACTTATTCTACTACTTGTTGTCTATTTTAATGCACTTAGGAAAATCTGCGTCTAGCACGTCCAACCTACGCTTTAAAAAGTCAGTTAATATAAAGAGAGCCAATAAAGAGAAAAACGATTAAATATATTGTGATACGTGTGATATGCAAATGTGGTAAAATGGGTGAAATGGGGCGGGCATGTGGGGTACATGAGAACTAGAGGGGGAATTCTGCCACAAATCCAAGGCGCCTCCTGGGGAAGGGCCAGAAAACTCTCCTGGTTCCCTAGGGTAACTCTGATGCACACATCTGCATTCATCCTGGAGCTCCCAGAAGCCTTTGCCGTTCTGAATCCCAGAACTTCCCCAGGTCTAAGAGCTGAGTTCTCAAGCCGGTAGACTTCATCTCCATCAGGGAGAGGGGTTTTGTTTTCAAAACCAGGCACTCTCGCACAAAAATGCAGGTTTGTGGTCCTCTTTAAAAACTGGAAGTTCTTGGGGCACCTGAGTGGCTCCGTGGGTTAAGCCTCTGCCTTTGGCTCAGGTCATGATCTCAGAGTCCTGGGATCAAGCCCCGTATTGGGCTCTCTGCTCAGCAGAGAGCCTGGTTCCTCCTCTCTCTCTCTGTGCCTGTCTCTCTGCCTACTTGTGATCTCTGCCTGTCAAATAAATAAATAAAATTAAAAAAAAAAAAAAAACCTGGAAGTTCTTGGGGGCACCTGGGTGGCTCAGTGGGTTAAAAACTGGAAGTTCTGGTGCTCTGGGTCTAACCCCTGTACCGAGAAAATCAGGTGACCACCGGCCCCGGGGAGAGCTGTTCTCCGACATAAGGTCCTGTGGGTGTGCTTCTGTTCCCGGGAGCCGCCCCAAGACTAAGGGTAAAAAGAGGCTTCCTCTTCTGTCAGGTTTCTCTTCCTCTGCTTCTCATCCTTCTCTTTCCTGCCTCACCTCTCTTCCCTAGCCATCCCTCCCCACTCGCCCGCCCACACACGCATAAATACATCTCCAGGAAATGGCTGCGAGAGTGAAACTTCTCTCTTCTACCTCTGATGCCCAGGGTTCTCCTTGCCTGAATGGTGGCCCAGATTCACTGATGACTCCCAGCATGACGACTGATTGCCTTTCAGCCTCGTGATTGGCGCAGGATCATGTGAAACTGCCTTATAGGTTGTTTCTGGGTAGGATGTGTCGTGGACGTAAAAATTCCACTTTCTTCCTGCTACCATACTGTAAGGGAAAGGACGCATGATTTGGAGTCAGGGTATCTGAGTTCCAATCCTGATTCCCTCGTTCATGGGCTGTGAGATCTTGGGAAAGTCATTTAACTTCTCTTCTCCTCTGTTTCCTTATCTGTAGCACAGAACTTGTATGAAGAGGAAATAAATATATATATAGTGCTTAGAATAGAGCCTGGTACACAGTAAGGGTTGCAAACGTGTGGGCCTATTCTACGAGTAATAAATAGTCTTCCCTCTTATGAACTCCCATTGGGATAAGTTCTAACTCTGTACCCCGGATATGATAATATTAGTCCTATTCCTTTTATCCATTCCTTATTACTGTCACGTAAGTGCTGGGCACTACACGGAGCCTTAGAACACACACACAAAAATAAGAAAGTGTCTTCGCCCTTCAAAAAGCTTCCTATCCCTAGTTGATGTGGAATTTAAGGTTAAGTAAATGTCATACGACAGTTGTTTAAATAATTACAAGGTTAAATTAAGCAAACATCACATAATTGTTTAAATAAGCAGAAGGCCAATGTCGAACAAAGCATTGCGTTATTCGAGATTCAGTCCACAAGGTTCAGTCCCCCAAAGAGTTCGAGACAAATTGGCATCTTGAAAGGTGCCCCTTCTACCTGAACTTACGACCCGAAGAGTGGGAAGCAGCGGAGACTAGCAGAGGCTACCACAAGGAGATGACCTCTTGGATGTGGGTCCTGCACACACCCCCTACACACCATTTGAGGGCATGCAGACTGGCATTGGGATGGGGGGTGGGGGACTGGTGTTGGGACTGGGGGTGGGGGGAGGAATACGTCCCGAATTCAGAGCAGCTGGGACCTATTCAGCTCTGTTTCTTTGTGTGATTTCAAGTTAATTGAATTCACTGTGCCTCAGTTTCCCTATTTTAATGGAAGCATGCTCCTCCTTTTCTCATTGGTAATGATCAGGGTGACATGCGGCACCTGCTAGGTGGTCACGCTGCTAGAATGCCGAATGGGGGTGGGGGGTTGTCTACTAGCATTATAGTAGGGCTGGCCAAATCCGGGGGCAGCTGCAAATCTTTCCACAATCAATATCTCCATCAACCACCAGTACTGTGTTAATTAGCGTATTGAATATCAGAATTCGTTTTTTATTGCTGAAATTAGTGACTTGTTAATTTGCATAGTGCAAGTTGGAAACAACTCTCATCAAAGACAGTCAAGACGTATGATGGGGCTAAAATGGTTCAGAGGCAGCCCCATCCCCCGTACCCCACTTCCCCCCCTACACACACACACCTGGAAAGATGAGGGAATAAGAATCCAGCCTGCCCCTAAGACCTATACCATTGGGACAGCCCCTGAGGCTTGACCCCGAGTCAGCTTCTGGCCACCGGAAGAGGGGATGTCTGATGGCACCAAGCCTGCCGGGGGCCCAGCATTGTGCCTTAGGAACCAGAAAGGATAGAGAGCTGGAACTTCATCAGGATTATGTCATCAAGGTTTTCTGCCTGGGTGGCTAAAGAAATGCTGTCTAAAAGTGGAAGCATGGCAGATGTTGGCTTGAAGCTTGCCTCCCTTTAGCCAGGACGTGGGGTTTAGAGGGAGAGCCAACAGCACCACCTGGGGCTCTCTCATGGCTGCTGTTCACCATCCAGAGAAGACACAAGTGCTGTGTCTGACCAAATTGGCCTGTGTCTGCTCCCAAGAAGTGGGGGAGTTGGGAGGGGGCACAGGAGAGGAGCAGGGAGGCCCTGCCCGGATGACCTCTTTGATTTCCTGGGGCTTCTCTTCCCACCCAGCCTTGGTGGGTGGGTCCTGCAAGGCTGACGGGCGTGTTAGCACCTGGCAGCTGTGGCTGGTGTCTCTAGAAGGCTGGTGGTGAAGGAAAGCACATGCTTCGCATTTCCTCCTGGCTGTTCCCAAGGGTCCAAGGAAGGGCTTCTTGCTCCATGCTACCACGAGTTAAGTCCCTTCCAGCACTTCCCTACTCTAGCTTTACCTAGAGAGCGACTCCCATCAGTATTTCCCAATCTCCAGGCTGAATCGGAGGGTAGGGGTGGGGCAGGCCAGAAAGAACACAGATCCTAGCCTTCCCGGGCCTCCTGGAGCATGCACGTTAGAATGCTGTCCTCAGACCGAAATCTGGCCACAGTGTGGAAAAAGTCAACTACTGTCGACCATTCAGAAGGTCAAGAACAGCTGTACAACAGAACTTTCTACGGTGATGAGCATGTTGTCTATCAGCGCTGTCCAACATGGCAGCCACTCACCGCCCAGAGCCGCTGAGTACTAGAACCGAGACTGTTGTGGTCAAGGAGCTGAATTTCAAATTTGACTTCATTGTAATTAACTTAAATAGCCACATGTGGCCAGTGGCTCCTGTATTGGATGGCACAAGCCTGGAGCCTGGCCACTCTTCCCAGCCCTTAGGACGTTGTGTCAAGCCTGCACTGGTCCGATCAAACGCCAGCCTCTTTCTCCCAAACACTTGTCATGAGCTGAGCTGCCTGGCTCTCCCTCTGTATTTCAATCCAGAGTGTTCCAGCTTGGGTGCATAAAGGGAAGGAACCCAGTGCTTTCCAAACATTCTCACAACAGGGACACACAAGAGGTGAGGCCTCTAGGGAATGGAAGAGTTAAAGATACATGGGATGGATAGAATGCACTATTTGGTGCTGTTGAATATGGTCATGGGTCCTATTATACGAATAGTGGTAACGCATTGTCCCCCACTTGTATATACGTGTGAGGACGTCATCACAGTGCGTGCTTCAGGCAAGGCAAGGAGAGCAAGAATTAGACTCCCCATTGCAAGGATAAGAAACCTGAAGGTCAGTCCAGTCAAGGGGGTCCTAGAGCAGGTAATGATAGAGCTGAGACCAGAACCAGCTGTCTGACTCCTAACGCCTCACCCCTCGGGCATCTGAATTGGCCCTGCTTAGAGAGGGGACATGGAGGGGAGAAGAGAGAGGCCACGATCACCCTGACAATTTGATAGTGTCTTAAATGGGGGCTCTTTTGTTTTACTCCCACAGAGAGCCACACTGGACACCCGTATATTGTTTCACTGTCTAGCACTGTAGAAGCCCAAATGAGTTCCCACAACTCGGATGGGGAATCTGCTTTCCAGAACCCCAATGAGTCGTCTTGATCCCTCTTGCTTTCTTACTGTTTTCTTAGGGATCTTACTAATGAATCTCTTCCTAGCAGATCGTCTGCCCTTTGCACAACTCCAAAGGGTGCCTTCATGTATGATACAATACGCAGCACAGTCGTATTACACAACGGACTTTATTCCTGCATTGGACAAACTAGGTTCCTGTCTTTCCACTTCAGTTCATTTTCCCATTATTTTTCCTGGGTGTTACCATGAAGCATGAATAAGGCTAAGGGTTCACCACCTTGGCTGTTTATCTGAATTGGTGGTGCTTTAAAAAAGAACAGCACAAAGTTTCACCCCTTGAGAAGATGGGGTTGGGCTGGGCATCTACTTTTTCTCCAAGCTCCCCCAGATGATCCCACCGCTGAGAACCAAGACTCCTAGAACTGAGAACCAAGACTCCTGGACCAGTAATCAGGACACTCCCGTTTCCCACACGCTAGCCTCCCTGAGCCTGTTTCCTAGTCTGTAAAATGGAGAGAGATGAGGTCTGTCCTACTTTGATTAGTTTGAAGCATGTGAGCTTGTGCAAAAGAATTTTGAAAAGTAATCTGTGTATTTACACTGGTTAGGGAGCTCGTGGCCAGCAGGCAGACCCCGCCTGCAAACAGGCCCGGCGCTCAGTGGACGGGTGACATTTCCCCATGGGTTCCCATGGCCTGCTTGCCTCCATCACACCATGCTAAAAATGGGCAGAGGGTGGGTGGAGCTCAAAATACTTTAACTAGAGTGTAATTGTGTGGGCAGCTTCCACTTGAGCTAGGTAATTCTGGACAAATGGAAGCTCGCCTGCAGGAAGCTATATTTATTTCCCAAATAGCTGTGAGAGCCCCCAGGAATGTCAGACACACATTTTGGTTTTATCTGTTTTGAGACCTTCAGGCCATGGGATTAGAAAGCTCCGGGAATGAATCAGAAGGCAGAAATACACAATTATTTATGCCCGACCTCAGAGCTAATACTCAGGGTAAACTCACAGCCATTTGATGTGGAAACATTTTAATCTGAGAAATCAAATGCAGGAAAGATACTACCCCCTTACTCTTCATTTCCAGGAACACACACACATTCATACACATACCACACATTAAATGCCCAGAATTAGGCTGTTATTGAACCCTAGCTATATACAAATTACAGATTACATAACACTCAAAGATGCTGACAGTACTTTCTGTTGAAACTTCATGGTTTTACCTCTACGCCAAACAGATCTGTGTCATTTCCATTAATTACATTTTATGTATTCAGTGTATCACAAATTAGCCATAGTAGGAAAAGAAATGCATTAAGGATTTTACATTGATAAAGATACTGGGAAGACGAAGTCAAGCTTTTGATTGGCCCCAACACAACTGTCAGACTTCTTATGTAGTAAATTCAAATTCTTTCTGCGAAGACAGACATTTTCAAACTATATCTTCTATCAAAATTACTATAAGAAATAGTTGTTGGGATCCTATCCCAGACCTAGAGAACCAGAAACTATTGGATGGGGGTTGAGTCATCTGTATTTGAAACAAGTGTTAAAAACACAGTCCACCTAGCATGCCTGCAGGGAGCCTTTCAGGAGTATCAAAGTGTGATAGGGTAAATAAACCAAGAGAAATCCCAGTCCCCATCTGAGCACTCCTGGAAAACTTTACACTGAAGGCTGCTTACATGAGAGGGACCCCAGAGATCATCTCTCTGTCTTCCTGATAGATCACTGAAGCACACTGGAACTTTGGATTTCTGACAGGATTGCCCAGTACAGTTGCTCAAGTTGAGCACTGCACAAGAGGACCCCCTCTAGAGAACCACCATTTATAGCAAAGGCATTTGATGTGTATATTTATTACTACACTTTTTCTGGCTGATGGCACTATGGGTCCTGTCCCAATGAATCAGCTCATGACAATTTTCCAACAGATAAAAGCAAAAGGTCTTGAAGAAGGGGAGAAGATTTGCTTTTGTAATTCATACATAAGTGCAGTTTGGGCTAGCCCCAGCCCAGTTCAGTTCCTTTCCACTGGCTTCTTTCCTGATCATCCCTGGCCTGGGGGAGGAAGGGCTGCTTCTGCCTCTGGGAGGGCTAAGTGTGCAGTGGCCTGACTCTCACAGCCCAGGAGCCCCTCCACCTGCTCCCAGGGCAGGCTCCCTGTGCACTGCCAGCTGGCATAAAAGGAAGTAAGCAGTCTGGCTTCTTACTGGTCAGTTTCCAGGTGTGGCCAGTTTTTCTTGAGTTACCCTGCAAGAACAGAAGACCTCACCCCTTTCTTTCCTTTCTTCCCTGAGTTCTGCTTGGGTTACCCCTGTGCTGTAAAAAGACCCTCTCTTGAACTGGTTTTCAGTTTTTCCTTGCCATAACATCTGGCCTTTACCTTCAAGACATCCAAACTATTCCTACATCTTATCTGGGTGCCTGAACCGTCCCTGTTTAGGGATTTTAGGGTACTGTTGATTACCCCAAAACTTTGAGGTTTGGTCTACACTTCCTTCCTCCCAAGGAACTATCAAAAAGGAAGGGTTTTTTGGTTGTTGGGTTTTTGTTTTTTTTTAAGATTTATTTATTTATTTTAGAGAGAGTGTGCGCACACTCACGTGAGTGGGGGAGTAAGAGGGGGAAGGCTCTTCCAGCAGACTCCCCGCTGACCAAGGAGCCTCACGCGGGGCTGAATCTCATGACCCATGTGATCATGACCTGAGCCCAAACCAAAGGTCAGGCGCTTAACTGACTGAACCACCAGGTGCCCCTGAAAAGGAAGTGTTTCTTAGTGAAAAGCTGATGGACCCTCAAATTCTATCTTGCCCCTGCCCTCCACTTTCACACCCCAGCTGCTGTCAGGGTAACAACCTCCCTTTCCATCTCATCTTCACACCTCTCTTTGTAAACCAGAGTGGAATGAGGAAGTATGTGCTGGTAGGGCTAGTTTAAAATTCTCTGAAGGAGGGACACACGACTCCTAGGATCCGTGTGGATGCCGTGGTGGCTGGAGGGAACACTGCCTTACAGCGGGAACCCCAATCCATTTATTTATTCCGTGTGTGCACAACAGGTACACTGATCATTCATTCACTGAGCATCTCTACGTGCTGGGCACTCTGCTAGGAGTTGAGGGCAAATCGGTAACACAGCCAGCCTCTTGCCTGCAGGGAGTGAACAGTCTAGAAGAGGAGACATTCCATAGATGGGTAAACAAAGAATGACACAAGCAATAGCACACTGCGTTAAATGCTCTAAAGGGAACGAGCCCTGCTTTGGAAGAGGGAATACTAGGAGGAGACCTACTTTAGACTGAGCGAGGGAAGGCTTGTGTGAGCAGATGCTGTGAGATCTGAAGAATGAGAGAGAACTGGGAAGCTTGTTCCAGAAGCAAGGACAGTAATACAGAGACTGAGAACAGAGAACCTCCAGGATATATTTCCAGGAGATATATATATATATATATATATGTTTCCCTCCTCAGGTTTCTCTCCATCCTGGCTTTTTTGTGATTTCTCCTAGTAAAGTATGAAAGCGCCATTCCAGGCATACATAGTAACAAACACCTGTTCTGTGCCTGCGGCGATTTTAAGTGTGTTTCGTGCCTTAACTCAGTGAATCCTCTTAACAACGCCAAGATGGAGGTACCATGCATGTCCCCACTTTACAGATGAGGAAACTACACGAGGCAGTATGCAAGAATAGTCAGTATTAATATTAAAATTAGTAATTTATTCAGCCATGCCATATTGAGCCTTGTCAGGTTCCTGGAAGACTGCATTTTATTCATTTCTGACCTTTTCGCTACCCACTTAGATCCTCCCTCCTGGGCTGTCTTCTGTGTGACTTGCAAATTTCAAGCTTGTTTTTAAAATCCATTGTTCAAGGCATAGGTGGGAAATCTTTTCACACTGCCGATCAGGCTTTACAGAAAAATTATTTGCTGTGTCCTCCCTAGCTGGCGTACCTCTTCGAGTTCTAGCCAATTCTATAAATGCTTTTTGAGAACCTACTAATTGTCCAATGTGACCCTGGATGCCAGGATCAGATCTAGAAATTTATTTATTTATTTTTAAAGATTTTATGTATTTATGTATTTATTTGACAGATCACAAGTAGGCAGAGAGGCAGGCAGAGAGAGGAGGGAAAGCAGGCTCCCCGCTGAGCAGAGAGCCCGATGTGGAGCTTGATCCCAGGACCCTGAGATCATGACCCAAGCTGAAGGCAGAGGCTTTAACACACTGAGCCACCCAGGCGCCCCAGATCTAGAAATTTAAAACCAAGGAAACACACACACACACACACACACACACACACACACACACAGGGATAGCTGTAATAGAATAAGATCTATGCCCTCCTTGTCTCATCATTGAAAACCAAATACAAATGAGGAAACGAGTCCGTGGCTGTGGATTGGGAAAAATATGACCGACGGTCAAGTAGCCAACTGCCCAGCAGGTGTGTTCTCAACCTTAGTTCACTTTCTTGTTGTACAAATACTACATGTGTAGCTGGCCAAAACCCTTTTCAACATGAAGAGGTAACAACTCCCTATTTTGGAACATGTTGCCCTTATTAATCTGATTTGTCTGAGAATTGCTTCTCTGCCCACCCAAGCCACCTCATTTTCTCCTAAGTCCCTACTGTGCATATGTAGATTTAGTCAAATAGAGACTTCCCTTTCAAAAAAAAAAAAAATCATGTGTACAGAAACTAATAAGCTCTAATAAGTGAAATAGTAATTGTCAAAGAATTGGTGCCCGGTGTGCTTATTTCTAAGTTGAGAAAGAAATTCATTTTTGCAACAATAAAATAGTGATCTGCCCTTCCCTCGTGCTCCCCCCGCCTCTCGTTTAGGTAAGTCCTAAAATAAACAGGAAAGGGGAACTGTGAATCAGCCCAGTCAATTATTACAGCTTTTTATTTGCAAAAAAGAAAAATGACAGGAGTTTCTTATTTGTATTTTAATGCGCAGAAAATTCCCCTTCTAGGGGGACCTGGGTTCCTTCTTGATCCGTTTTCAGAGGGACTTCATGCGATGGGCAAACTGCCTCTCTAGGGGGAAAGCATGATGTCGGCTCCCTGAGCCCTCTCCTATGTCTGAAATGTCCACATTTGATGAGGCAGGAATACCCCAGAGGAGAAAAAGGACCCAACAGCTACTAAATCAGTGGAAAACACAGTAACACCCACATTAAAGAACCACATTCCAAGGACGGTTCCTGGAGGTGTGTTTTAAAAAGGTCTTTCCGACCAGCAAGCTGATTGGGTCCTATCCCCCCTTCTGTTGTTGAATCTAAGAACCTAATTTTTTTTAAGCAGCGGAATACAGATGATAATGTAATGCCTCGAGTAGGTGGGAAACGACATCCTAGGCCTGTGTCCGCGACAGCAGGGAAACCCATACTGACCCTGGTTTTCAGCCTGGTCCCTCTGTGGTAGAGGGACCTTGGGACAAGAGTTTTTAATCTGGGTCTATGAACTGAGATGGTAAAAACCTAATTACTTCTTCATTTTCCCTAACTGCAATGTAACATTCCTGCCATCATGTATGTAGGCAACGAATTAGAATAGTAATAGAAGCACCTATGACTTTGTCACCAAGAGAAACCACAGATGGTCTTCAACTCCCATGACAACTGTTGCAGATCTCTGGATTTAGACTTATCCCTACTGCAGGTCACGATTACATACTAGAGATGCCACGAGGTCTTATTATTTACAATATTACTAAAGAAGCACATCTGTTACCTTGTCGTAATGTTATTATTTTGTAACAGTATTTCAACATAGTCGGCTTCCTTTGTAGTTCTATGTATTTTTTTTTCTTTTAACTTTCTTAAAAATCGTTTCAAAATTGGGGTGCTTGGGTGGCTCAGTTGATTAAGCCACCAACTCTTGATTTCAGCTCAGGTCATGGTCTCATGGGTCATGAGATCGAGCCCCGCACTGAGCTCTGCACTGCGCGTGGAGCCTACTTAAGATTCTGTCTCCCTCTCTGTCCACTCCCCACCTCCCCTCACCCCCCCAACCCACATGTGCTCTCTCTCTCTAAAAAAAGTCTAATAATTGAAAAACATTCTGAGACCTATCTATAGATTTCAGCAGACTGTCAAAGAAGTCCATGCCCCCATCCCACTCCCTACAAAAAAAAAAAAAAAAAAAAAAAAGTTAAGAACCACTTAAAAGACTCTCAGTGTTGTTCCCATTGCTTTTGGTGACTTCAGTATGGCCCCATTGCAAAAACCCAGCTTCCACGCAGCGAGGGACCTATAAAATCAATCTATTGGTGCATTTCACTGTGCCTTTCAAATGGTTTTGGCTCCCACTTTTCTAATAACACACCTCCACAAAAACCTCAAATGCAGTACCATTGTGAAATATGGAGTCATTTGATCTTCAAATCACTGGTTTAAACCGCATCAGCTTTCAGCTGTTCCAGAGCTGACTGTCTGAGCTGTGACTGACTGAGGCCCCCTTTTCTCCCTGGTTTCCTCTCTGGCTGTTCACCACACAGTTTTTACGATGGGTCACAGGTGCCCTGGCAGACAGGCACAGCACCCGGGGGAAGTGACATTCAAATGTGACAATTTTCCTACATCCCTAAGAAGTCGTGGATGGGTGGAGGTTGCAAGTGTTGATTAAATTAAGATTTGGGATTACCTGCGGATTTTAATTACTATGCCATTCCTATCCCCGTGCCCTCTGTCTCCCGCCCCCCCCCCCCCGCCGCCACAGCACTCCCGTAGCTCTAATGAGACACTTATCAGATGCTGTTTTGTATTGTTACTTATCTTTGCAGCGCACATGCTCTCTGAGTTCATGGAACCCATGTTATCCTCTTGGGTAGCTCCGGTGCTTGGCAGACAATAGACCTGCTGGGAAGAGGTGTGGCTGAATTGAATGGTTGTCTACCGAGCACATTTAGTGGGCCAGTGCTAAGAGGATTATTTTCTACCTTGGATTTGTTTATGCAATAGCTATTCTGCAAATACTGAACACTTACTATGTGCCAGGCCTCATGCTAGACATTAGAGACAAAGATGAATACAATCGAACCACTTCCTCCAAGAATGCTAGGACCATCGGGACACTCCATTGCAACAGAGTGTAATGATGGCAGAGTTAAGGGTGGGAACCTGGTAGTGTTAGTGGTACCAAGGGGGGAGTGGTGAGTTCTGGAGAATGAAAGTCAGAGAAGGTGCTAGACTTGGGAATCCCGTGAGTAAGACTTAGCTGCTAGGAAGAGGGGTTTGGAGACCTTCCTGAAATGGGGAACCACATATCTTACTAGAGGAACACACACATCATTCTTTACCTACCCATCACCCATTTCCTCCCCTTCCATCCTTCTTCCCTGCTACTGGAACTTTAGTTTTGTATCTGGAATGATCTGGGATGACCTCAAGGGAGGTAAGCTCCTCACCCCCTACCCCCCTCATCCAGGCTCCTGAGCCAGTCAGGAACCAATCATGGCCATTCCTTTCTATTTTGCCAGCGACTGGTCTCAAGCAGGCATGTGATCACATTCTGGTCAATGAGAAATAAGGGGAAGTCAACTCAGGTCCTTGCTTTGGATATAAAAAGACAAAGTCATGCTGGGAGAAAGCCGGCTTTCCCCTTCTTGGCTTGATATTTGCAAATGTGGCAGCTGTCTTGTGAGAGCAAAAAGATAATAAGAGCTTAGGGGTTCTTTGATTTTAACACTGAATAGCAACCAATACTGTCAACTGGGCTCCTTGTGTACAAAAATTTAACCCCTATTTGTCTATGCTACAAGTAGCTAGATTTTCTTCTCCTTCTAGTGAAGCACATCATAACTGATTTCCACAGCTCCCCTTAGCTACTTTTCATGGGTCTCCCTGATGGGGAACAACGAGATCGAGTGACTAATACTCCTGAGTTTTACTGGCTGATTATCCCCCACCTGTATAGCTCTAGGACTCAACTCCTTCCTTCTTCAATCTCATCAGTCATTGTAGGGAGACCACAGCCAAACATCTTTGAGAAGTGGCTTCTTCCTTGCCACTCTGTATCACCAACCCCTCCACCCTGCCCCGTGCTGAAGCCGTGTTCTATGCAAAGGCAGGAAGGAAGCCCTACTCTCTGCCTCTGTGTTCAGTATGTCACTGACCCCATGATGCGTGAATGCCTTGAATATCATAAGCCTTGGTCAAAGCACACCTTCCAGCTCCCGCCTACCCCTGCTCCCTGTTGGGGAAGGTCTACTTTTCTTTGTGTCTTTTCACAGAAGCCTAGCATCAACCTCCTCCTTTAGACAGAACAAAGCAACACAGTTCCAGGCATATCAGTCTATACCAACAGGTGCCTCAGAGTTCAGGTTCACTGGCCCTGCAAGATTACTCTCCAATAAGCTCAGCCCAGAGTGTGGTTACATGTGTCTGTGAAGGAATAGCAACATAATATTCCAAAGACAGGCAGGAAGGGACCTTGTATATCAAGCTAAGAAGTGTAAGCTATAATCTCTAAACCAGAGATTCCCAACAAGTATATTCATTATCTGGTGTGTTGAGATACAAACCTACTCTCTCAGCCCCTAGGACTGCTGGCAGAGCCTAGCAGCCAGAGCCCCTAGTCCAGTTACCTCCAGCAGCAAGTGGCCTTGTGTGGGTCTAGGAGGGTGGGTGGGGTGAGGCAGAGTGGAGCTTGACAGGGTCATGACATAAAAAAGACTATAAAACAGGGGTACCTTGGTGGCTCAGTGGGTTAAAGCCTTTGTCTTCAGCTCAGGTCATGATCGTAGGGTCCTGGGATGGAGCCCTGCGGCAGGCTCTCTGCTTAGCAGGGAGCCTGCTTCCTCCACACCCCCCCACACCCCCAGCCCGCTTCTCTGCCTACTTGTGATCTCTGGCTATCAAATAAATAAATAAAATCTTTTTTTAAAAAAAGACTATAAAACAATGAGGAGTCATTGAAGGATTTTTTAAAAATAGCAGTCTGATAAACTTGCCATTTTGGAAGAAAATGAGAGGGCAGTGGATAGGAGGGGTGGACAGGGCGCATGGGACCGGGAATGCTGATCTCACCTAAAACAGCCCAGGTCTGAAATGAGGACAGACCCAATTATGGAGTAGAGATGGGAACACAGAAGGGATGTGGGATATGAGAACCCTTAAGGAGATAAAAATCAATGGACTTGCTAGCTGGTTAGATATAAAGAGGGAGGGAGGTGTCCAAGATAACTTTCCAGCTTTTGGACGGAGAACATGGGTGGACAATGGTATCGTCAATATTGGGAACATGGTAGGGGGTGTGTAGAAGAAAGCTGGTTTGAGATGCTGAGGAATGTCAAGAGAGATGACCAGATGACCCTTAGACACATGGATCTAACACTCAAGAGATCACACTGGTGTAGAGATTTTAGAATTTGTGTCTTTCTAAGTAATAGCAGAAGCCCATGAGCATTGGTGATATTGATCAGGGAGAGAAGAACAGTGACAGGAGAGTGCCAAAGACAGAGCTGGTGACAAAAGCCCTAACCAGCTAGTCAAAGGGCCAGTCCTAGTGGACCTTGGTCTCTGTCTCTGTCTCTCTCTCTCTCTCTCTCAGTGATTCTCTTTGTCTCTGCTTCTCTTGAAGTGTTGGCCCCATTGTCTGCTATTGCAGACAGGACTTTTCTACTGGGCAGAGAACAAAGACACTGGTAGCCCCAGAGTAGCCTCCTCAGTAAGAGGCATTTTTCCTCCCACAATCCATACAACAATCTCTAGAAAGAACTCTGATTGGTTTTGCTTGGATGACATGACCTATGCTTAGACCAGACACAACTGACAGATATGGAGCGCTTGGATGGGCCAGACTGGGTCATGTGCCCACATCTGCCTGGGGATGGGGCTTAGAGGCCAGTTCCATTAGCAGCCAAAGGGGGTGGTAAAGCTTTCTGCGCAGATAAGTACAGTTACCATGATTCCTTCCACATCAGCATTTAAAGAGGTAGGTAGAAGAAGAGAAACCAGTAAAGGAGACAGAAAATTGACATGTCCAGAGTAGATCCTCAGCATTACAAAGACCAAGACCTGTGTCTTCCTCATATCTATTTCCTCCTTCCACCCATTCTCTGGCACCGAGCGCTATGTCTGTAATCAATAAGCATGTATAGACTGAATTTACAAACACTCCCTATGATAAGTAGCACGGCTTTGTCAAAAGACATAAAGAGTAACACCAGAAATTGGATTTGTTAAATATACAAAAGCACATTTTTTAAAAAGTGGCTGGTCACTGCTGACACAGTCATTACCAGATATTCTGGAAAGAGCTGCCTTTTTTCATGACTTGGATGGAGATTCTATATCATTTCGGGCCAAAATAGTTACAGTTGAAGATGTGATTTGGGGAGTGTCTTATGAAAATCAGGTGGCGTTGTTTTGAAGAATGTTCATTTCATTGCTCTGTTCTAGGGCTGACTGTAATTTCATGCTGCATATGCAAGCCTGCAGGCAGGCACCTTAATTACTGCAGATGCCACAGTGAAAGAGGAGGCCTAATCAAACCTTTATTAATCGGTGACATACTTCCACTTTTGGAGAACAGATGCTAAGAAAGAAAGGAAGCTGGAAACCGTAGTACCCAACAACTCCCCTCAGGTACTGATAAACCAGTCTTCATTTTTTCAAGTACCTTTTATATCCACTAGGGGGAACCGTAGTGCACATCAAAAGCTCGGTGTGTAAGGAATGAATGATATCTCCGCGAAAACTTGCTTGTCTGTTGATGGGTGCCTCCTCGACAGGGTTCAGAGATCTGGCATGTTGTCATATTTTTCCAACAGATGAGAAAATATCATTCAAGGTAGGTTCAAGAAAATCAATTGTTTACATTCTTACTGGCTTTAGAGGGGATCCACTAACCATCTTAGATGAAAGTTTTTCTTGGAAGCAGACATTTCTAAAGGAGGGTTTTTATTTGTTAGAATCTTTGCTTATCAAAAAATAGAAAATGTTGAATCTGTGCCCTTTCAGTTTGAAAGAGCTTAATTTTAAATACCTGTTAGACACTAGTGTGATCTTAATGCTCAGTGGAATTCTTAAAGTATTATTGGCACTCAGCTGATAATTATTATAATTATTATAAGCTTGTCTAACATAATTACAGTATAAGACTCTTCCCTTTTCAACACAAAACCATTTTCAAAGTCTGAAAGGTGCTGTAAATTAACAAATAATCAAATGCAATGCTCAAAGTCAGTGGGTTTTTTCCTCCATTTTGTCAATAACGTTTTTGTGGGATATTGCTTTTCTCCTTCTGTCTTCACTGTCTTTAACAGAGATAATCAATTCACAAATTGATACATACATATTGTGCATTTGCCGGGTGAAGTCATTGTATTTGGGGCTGTGGGTACCCCCGAAGAATGACCCCCGTCCCTAAGGACTTTAGTCTTTAGAGCACAATTCAACCGATGTTTCTTGAATATTGAGTCTATATGGGGCCCAGTAAGCTGCAGAGAGATAGAACAGTCAGTCTTGCTCACTGCCACATCCCCAGCTCTCAGCATGCGTTTAGTGCATGCTAGGTTCTCAGAAAGTATCTGTTAAAGAAATGAGAAGGTAAATGAACAAAAAGTTTGAAGCCTGCAAGAAAGCATGGAGAGAAACTGCCTGAGAGACCGTCCCCTGACCTCAAGGAATCTACAATCGAGTAAAAGATAGATACACAATTAATGTACGGTGTGTAACGGAAGTTGTAAGATGTAAAGGCTATCATAGACTGGCAAATAAGGTGCTATTCAAGGTCAGAGGAGGGAATTTGTAACCAACTGGAGGAATCAGTTCGGTTAAACAAATTCAACAGGCAAGTTTGAGTACGGTACTAGAAAGGAGCCTGACAAGCAAGAGATACTCATTATCATTCTGGAATAAATGAATGAACATTTACTATACACCAGGTCCTGTGCTCATTCCCGGAGGCACCAAGATGAACGAGAACTTGATTTCTCTTTTAATTTAATCTTTTAAGAAGCTCATAGTCCAGTAGAGAGCTTCTAGTATATTTTCAAGAAAGACTGCCAGGAGAAAGTGGCTTTTAAACTAAACCTTGATGAATGATCTGGAGTTTGCAAGGTGGAAAAGAGGGGAAGGATATGTTGGGTAAAACGTATAAGCATATGCAAGAGCATGGAGGCATGGTAGGGCTTGGCTGGTTTACAGAATATCCCACTGCTAAGAATGAAAGATAGTATCCAGTATACCCCTAGCTCTTACCATAAAGCCCTGTAAATGGGAGTCCTTTAGTAACTACTTGTTGTTTTTGATAATAGTGGTGGTAAGAGCCAAAAGATGACCAGACGTCCTAAGTGTTGGTCCAACCCAAGTAATATGCTTAGGACTAGGCATGTGCCTCAGAAACTCTAGTTAAAATTCCTTCCTAAGGATAGGATTTGAAATGGGTGTTGTGGGCTACCTTGGGTCTCTCCCCTCCCCTATTCATAGGTTGAAGTCCTAACCCCCCCTATCTCAAAATGTGACTGTATGTGGAGATGGGGTCTTTGCAGAAGTAAAATGAATTTGGTCAGGGTGGGTCCCAATCTCACTGGACTGATGCCCGTAGAAGAAGAGATCTGGGCACAGCTGTGTACAGAGGGAAGACCATATGTGTAGGCACGGGGATAAGAAAGGCTATCTATGAGCCAAGGAGAGAGGCCTCCGAGGAAACAATCGGGCTGACACCTTGGTCTCAGACTTGGAGGTCTCAGAACTGGGAGAAAATAGATTCTCGTTGTAACAGCCACGCCATGTGTGGTGTTTGGTTTTGGCAGTCCTAGAAAACTCCTACAATGGGCTAACATAGCCCTGGAGCCCCCTGGTATCTAATAACAGTAATAATAATAATGATGTTATTATTTATTGAGCATTTCCTGTGTTCCAGACATTATATGAAATTGTACATATGATCTCATTTAACGTGCTTGGAAACCCCATGAGGTAGAAGTTCAGAGAGCCCAAGTCTGCATCGTCATGGAGCAATGGCTCTGGGTCTGGAACCTAGTCTTTATACATAGAAAAATCATCTCTTCGTTTCGACATGCCCAACCCCATGCCAGAGAGCAGGGTGCAGTGAGCAGAAGGGGCGGGCTGCATTTCAGTCCTAGCCGGTGGGCTTCCTGGGATCCTGCAGCCACAAGGTGGGGGGGGGGGGTCCTTTATCTAGCATGATTCTGCTAATTGGGCTCAGAACAGCTGTCTTTAGTCCTCACTCAGCAAAAAAACCCAACTTGCTGGGATCACACACCTCCCCTGTCCCCGACATCTCTCCCCCACCCCCAATCAAAGAGACTGACAAGCGCATCTTTGATTATTTTGACTATGAATGTAAGTGTGCCTTTTTGGACAGTTAAAGCTCCGGAATGTTCCAAAGTGCAGCTTTCATGGTGGTGGGGGAAAGGCCTCTGACAGTGTAAATATTTAATCACCATTAAGAATGCTCAATAAATGAGGGGAGTTGGGTTTCAGATTGGCTGGTTCAGATGATTAAAGCACAAAAATCATAGCAGGGTAAAAAAATAATGTACCCTCAAAAAAAGTACCGTCTTTAGAACTCAAGATGATTTCTATTTCTACTCCACAGAGAGCTGTGTGGGTCACCTGTCCTTGAGCCATGAGGGAGCCAAGAATAACCAATTTATCTTTAAAGGTTAGTGGGGGGTGGATGGGCCAAGGTCTGAAGATGAGGAAATTTGGCAATCTCTTAATAATCCTGTGTCGGTAATCATGAATAAAAATGGAATTTCTCAACTGAATTGAAGGGACGGCTGAAGCTCACTCTTAAGGAGAAATGTCTAAAAAGGAAAAAGCAGTATGTTCAGTTTTGTGTCTTATTTGAAAATATACTTCAAACGTTCAGCAGTGTTTTAGAGATCATAACTACCCCTGTCTCCACGTCACCTTCTGAACCCTTAGCTCCCAGTAGTTCCTGGTTTACTTTTAAGGGAAAGCTTTCAGTTTTATGATTTAGCTGGAAAAAATATATAATCCTACCCAGTCGAGTTTCCATTTTTCTGTATCACCAGGGTGAACGGAGCGTAGGAAAGTCTGTGCCAACAGAAGAAAAGTAGAGCTTTTCTTTTGCCAGGTTTGGGGAGAACCAAACACTTGGAAAGTCTAGGAGTTCCAGTGTGCCTGACGGTCTCTCATGCTTTCCACGGATGGACAAACAGAACATCTGGGTTTAGACATGACGCTAAGTCACTTCTCTATCCATGTTTGGAGGGAGGTGGCGGTAGGGTTCTGACAGGAAGCAGGGGACGCATGCAAACGGATACATTAACGAAGGGCCCATGGCAGACGTGTGCGAAAGGGCAGGGCTGGTGACAGAGAAAGGGACTGGCTGCCACAGGCCTGAGGCTGAGGCAGTCGCTGTAAGCCAGAGAAGGCTCTGGGAGAAGGCTGCTCACAGGATCTGTGGTCTTCAAAGGGCACAGCCACATGGCATAAACAGGGTAGCAGGGAAGGAGCTAGGAGAAGAACTATCTGGAAGTCGCCCCTAGCCATCTACCTCTGGATCTCTTGCTGGCACCTTCCACCGGCTGAATCCAACTGGAAGCCAAGAGGCAAGGGAGATGTCCATACATGTCAAGCCCCTGGGCATGAAGCGGGATGGGAGACAGTGGGGAAATGGGTTGTGGAGAGAAATGGAGGATATCCAGCACCGATGGGGAAGAACACAGAAATGGGAAGAATTAAAAAGCGTGCAGAAGGCGGGCTGAAAGCTTGGTCTTCCGTGGGATCTGCAGGCTGCCAGGGTCCGGGAGAAGCTGTTTGGACCTCCATGCTCCCCGTGCCTTCCTCACATGGGGGGACGGGTGCGGATGTCCTTACCACGGGACCAAACGCTGAGCTTCCTGACAGCCATTCATGCTCAAAGCTGATGCCAGTTGCTTCTGGCCCACCTTGGTAGAAGTATTTTCCAGGGAGTGGCAAGAACACAAGAATCAGAAGGGGTACCATTTGGGGGGGGGGGGGATGGCGAGCCACTGGCCTCTCACCGCCAGGTCCAGAAACTTCATTGTCAGCTCAGAGCTTCTCCCCCTGTCAAGATCTCAAGGAAATGGAAGTATGAGTGACTGTGAAGTTATCTGTGTGTTTATCTTATCTTCTGCTATTCATTTCAAGAGTTTGAGTTATTATTAATATGACGGCCTGTTTCTGGCAGCTCTTCTCTTTGAATGAGTTTGTGCCAAGCTGCCAGTTATCAAAGGATTCGGAGCCTAGGATTATGGTGGCAGGGAGCCTCGGAACCGGGGTGGCAGAACAGGACACAGGAAAACACACCGTGTTAAAGGGGGGTCCGCATTTTGTGTCTAGTCCTTGATGCCTTCTTGGCTCCATATTTCGAAAGAACAGCAAGAAAAATATAAGCAGGGGCAGACTTGAGTCTTGTGAAACTCAGACAAAGGCTTGTGACCAAGAAACTACTCAGCAAGTGACAGAGATTCCCCAAATTGGAAGAAATAATTAACCATTGATTTTGTGTACTTCATGCAAGGTGAACCCCCAGCTGGTCTGGGAAAACACTGATGATTTACCATATTTTTCTCTCAACCGGCAAGGGTCTCAGACTTTTAACCACTGATGGTTTGGGGGAATGTTTTGGAGAAAGGGTTCAAAAGAAACTTCTTGACACTGAGTGTATTACCTGAGAAGAGCGGCACTAGGGGTCCAGATGATGTCCTAGAACCAGCCTCTTAAAAACAACCAACAGTTGACATCCCCTCTCTAGGAAACAACTCATGGGTCCCCAAAGCTGACCGAAGGCTCTTATCTAGCTTAAGGGAAGTCTTTGGACCTTGAGTCAAGAATTGTTTCTTTTTGTACCTCCAAACCATTCTCCCATCTACAATTGTGACTCTGCTGCTGAACGACCATGAGCTATGAAGCCGGGACAGAGAAAAGAGGATGGAAGTCATGCTTGAGGTAAATCGTATCCTCCGTACGGAAGGAACAGCCCTTGGCCTTCATCACTTCGACCAAAGGCAATGGGGCGGTATCCCCAAGCATAAGAACGCTCAACAATTGTCTGGGGCCATGTTGGGCGGGCAAGAAGACGAAGCATTGTGTTCCTTTAGCCACATCTTAACTGCGCTGCGTTTGACTGACTTTTCATGTTGATTGAATTGCATTCAACTCGTCTCTCAGCATCAATTCAAACTTATTAAATGGCTCTCCATCTTATCTGCTTTCAACCATCTACTCATCAGCAGACTAGAAAGGAGGCTGGCTCATGTCTTTTTTCCTGTCAGTCACCAAAAGGGGCCAGGAGCTTTGATAAGGACCTGGATGTGGAAGACCATGTAGACTTGAGCAGAGCTGTGGGGAAGGAAGCAGCCTGTCTGAAGTCCTAGCAGGATAGCACTGGTATGATCGGACCCACCGGGGTACCCAAGTGCTGCTGGAGGGGTTGTAACTCCTTGAACGAAGCAGAGAATTTGTTGGCCACCAGAACTGGTATCTTCGGTGCTTTCGATCTCTGTCAGCCTAGTCATCCTACAGATCACTGTCAGATTTTTTTTTTCTTTAAAGTCAGAAAGAAAACTGAGAACACCAATGATAGCTGTCTTGTGACTGTGACCAGTTGTCTGCTGAACAGTTTTTCATGTCCTGAGCCTCAGCAGGAAACCATTGAATCTATAAAGTCCGGTCCGGCAGAAATGAGTCTGATTGTGGATGGTCTGGTTAACCCAGATTGTCGGAGCTGCCTGGGGGAGCTGACTTTCTCATTATGAAGACTTTCCCATCTAGTGAATGCTACAAATAAAACGGCTCCGAATCAGTCTGAACTGCCTGTTTCCGTGGTAGCGGGTCTCTGTCTGGAGGATAAATTTGCACCGTCTTCTTTTTCTTTGGGTTTCAGCCAGTGGTGTGACAAGGAGTTCCAAATGTGCAGCGAGTGACACCCACCAGCATGGGCTCCGTCAGTGGGAGAGGGACGCCGTGTCACCGGTGGGACTCGCACCCCCCCCCCCCCCCGGGTTGGGCGCCAGAGTCCAGGGGGGAAGCGAGCTGAGCCACATGCCCACTGATTTCTGTTGTTTGTATTTCCCACGCTTTTCAAGTGTGAGATTATGTCCTCCAGGTGGAGCTTTAGTACACAGGAAAATTGGAAAGGGGCAAACATGTTTGTACAAAATGGGGTAGACTCAGCAAAGAATATATTTACATGCTCCCTAGTCTCCTGCCTTTCTTATGCCAAAAAGTAGGCACAGCTTCTGACTCCCTTCCCCATAGGCGCCTGCAGACAATTCAAGGATGGAAGAAAAGGAGGCGTGCTTCCAGGAGTGGGGCTTGTCGTCCCGGATTCTAGAATGGCGAGAAACTGTAGCCATCAGAGCCATTTATGCTCCTTGCTGCTAGTATTTTTCAGATGTTTCTTTCTCAGAACGAGGCGGCAACGAATTGAGTGGTGATCAAAATGCCAACCATAGAGTATGTTTAATCCAAATAGCTCCCAAGATGGTCTCCTCCTGATTGTCACAGCTCTGCAGGACTTAAGAGAAATTACGTGGTTACCAGTGAAGTAAAACTATCTCCAGAATGGAATTGGACTGTTGCGTCTCAGCACAGCGACAGCCATGCCGCGGCGGGTTCGTGGCAGCAGTGATGATCGCTGTTTTCCTCATCATTCACAGGGAAAAGTGTCACCGTGTCCACAACGGGAATCCGCTCCTATGCTGGGAGGGCTTCGGTGAGTTTCTGCAGGTGTTACTTGGGTACTACTTTTCCCGTTTCCAGCAGAGCAAAAAAGTGATTAAAACATTTCAGGTAGGCAGAGAATGGGGGAGTGGGGCCTGATTATCTTGCAGCAGAGAGCATATCTGATATGCATTATGGACAGTCTCCCGACTAACGTCAGTCTGGGGTCCCAGGCTTTCTCCCTCACTCATCCCCCTCCCCAGTACCCTGGCTGCCACTGCCACACAGCTCAGGGCAAAGTATTTCCTGCCCACTGGCAGGCAGAGATAATGTCATCCAATTGCAGACAAGGAAATTATTGAATGGGACGATGACCACTGTGAATGCAGAATACGAGAGCTACTGCTGGGATGGCGGGATCCTTTAACTGCATGGCAAGGGCAGAAACTTCTGTTTCTCTTCTGCTTCCTGCCTCAGCCCACCCTCTGTCCCTCCCGCCTCCCCAGGCTCCTTCTCCTGCCTCATCCATCAGCACGGGGGAGAACTTGAAACGCTATTTTAGAAGCTGGAAACCTGCGGCAGCTGCTCCTTCAAGAGGGTTCAGCATCTGGAGGAAGCCCATTCACCCTATTCCCCCCACCAAAATAGAGTCCATCTAGAGTTGGGGAGCCAGGAAGGGAAGGAAGAAAGATGATGTATCCTGTTACTCTCCCTGGGCCCTGTGGCCTAGAAGCAGCCGGGGAAGGGACAGAGATCTTTTTGCAAAGATGCGTCAGGGTCCTGGGGAGCCCCTTATTACACCCCCCGCCTCGGGGTCACCTGCCAGACTTGAAGTGTGTTGTTGGTGCCATCAGCTGCCTCAGGAAGCTGGGAGGCATTTGTGCTTCCTCTGAGAGATCATGAACCTAGCCCCACACGTGCAATGATTCAGAAATTCACTGTGCTCCAGAAATTCTTGGTGGCTTTGGGGGCACCCCTAGGTGGGTTGGTGAGACCTCAGAGGGCCTGAAGAAAAGAAGTGGGAAAGGATGAGGCAGAGAGAGAGAGAGAGCCTCTAGGGAATAAAGGGTACCTGGCTCTAAAATTAGAAGGCTGGGCTGGGGAGGGCAGCTTGGAGCATTTCACTTGGGGAACTTTGCAGGCCCACTTGCTGAAAATGATCTCGCAGCCTTATTGGATTGGCCACAGGTGGCACCTGGCTAGAGCGAGAGATGTGTAAGCGGCCCTGAAGCTAGACAGGAATTCGAAACTCACCTCTACTGTTAACCAGCCGTAGGGCCCAGGAGAGTTCCATAACCTCAACCATGATCATTCTCACTAGTAAGTGAGGATGATGATAACAACAGTCACTAATTAAAAGGGTTATTAGGGTATTAAATGAGTCTTAATCCATGGGGTAAATTTCGAACAGTAGCCGGCACATAGTAAGTGCTCAATAAATGTTAGCCAGGAACATTAAGGCTAGATGGTGAGTAGAACTTTCTAAGTGCCAGGTCTGGGAGCCTGGGACTCCGTTGCCAAGGGAGATCAGAGAACCTTTTCAAATATGGGAGCTCTGGCCCTGGGGATTGTCCAGAACCAGAGTCTCGGCGCCTGCCTTTCCCCCACCTCGCTCCTCTGACCGGGGGAAACCCAACCCCTGTGGCAGGGACGCCTCCGTCCCCTGTGCCTCCGGCTCGTGCACGTCTCCCGCGCGCCTCCCCAGGGCCTCCCTCCCGCCGCTCCACACCTGTCAGCCGCCCTGCAGCCTCCCTGTGGCCTGAGCCCTGGGCCTCAGTTGCAAACCCTCGGCGCCCTGGGTCCTCGTTCCCCGGTGCCTGGCGCATCCCCCCGCCGCTCTCATAAACAAAACCCGAGCGTTGGAGCAGCCCCGCGGGCGGACGCGCGCGGGAGCCCGCTCGGCATACTGCTAGCGCGCCCCGGGAGCCCCGGGAGAGCCAAGGGGCGATGGTGGCGGCCGCGGCGGCAACAGCAGGCGGCTCAGCTTTGTTATGAATAGATGAAAGAGGCCACCTACACAGTAACCCAAATTACGAGACCTTCCTCCTCCCTATCTCACCGAATCAAGAGGGGAGGGGAGATGGGCGTGGAGGGAGGGAGGGCGGGCGGGCAGGAGGCGGAGGGCGGAGGAGGAAGAGGATGAGGAAGGGGGCCAGTTGCATCCCACTTTCACAATGGGAAAGTGAAACGCACAAGCGCACCCAACCTCTCCAGCCCTCCCCGCCTGCCTCGCTCCCCTCCGCCCGTCCCCTCCCTTACCCTCCGCGCCTCCCCGCGAGCGCCAGCGCTGCACAGAGGAACTCTCCGGAGAAGCAGGGCGAGGAGGAAGCCGCTCCGGAGCGCGCAGGGCTTGCCGCCGCCGCCGCCGCAGCCGCAGCCGCCACAGCCGCCGCGCAGGCTGCCGGAGCGGACCCGCCGCGTGCCGCCCTCCCTGCTCTCCTTCCCGGGCGAGCCGCGGGGATGGGGCGGCCGCGGGAGCCCGAGCGCGCGCAGGAGCCGCCGCCGCCGCCGCCCGCGTCTCCGTCGCCGCGCGCCTGAGCCGCCGTCGCCGCCGCGCGCCCTGCCCGGGGGCGGCCCCCCCAGCCCCATGGAGGTCTCCCGGAGGAAGGCACCGCCGCGCCCCCCGCGCCCAGCCGCGCCGCTGCCCCTGCTCGCTTATCTGCTGGCGCTGGCGGCGCCGAGCCGGGGCGCGGACGAACCCGTGTGGCGGTCGGAGCAAGCCATCGGAGCCATCGCGGCGAGCCGGGAGGACGGCGTGTTCGTGGCGAGCGGCAGCTGCCTGGACCAGCTGGACTACAGCCTGGAGCACAGGCTCTCGCGCCTGTACCGGGACCAAGCGGGCAACTGCACGGAGCCCGTCTCGCTGGCGCCCCCCGCGCGGCCCCGGCCGGGGAGCAGCTTCAGCAAGCTGCTGCTGCCCTACAGCGAGGGGGCGGGCGACCTCCAGGGGCTGCTGCTCACCGGCTGGACCTTCGACCGGGGCGCCTGCGAGGTGCGGCTGCTGGGCAACCTGAGCCACGGCTCCCTGCGCAACGGCACCGAGGTGGTGTCGTGTCACCCGCAGGGCTCGACGGCCGGCGTGGTGTACCGCGCGGGGGACCAGAACCGCTGGTACCTGGCGGTGGCCGCCACATACGTGCTGCCGGAGCCTGAGACGGCTAGCCGCTGCAACCCGGCGGCGTCCGACCGCGACACCGCCATCGCCCTCAAGGACACGGAGGGACGCAGCCTGGCCACGGAGGAGCTGGGCCGCCTCAAGCTGCGCGGGGGCGCGGGCAGCCTGCACTTCGTGGACGCCTTTCTCTGGAACGGCAGCGTCTACTTCCCCTACTACCCCTACAACTACACGAGCGGCGCCGCCACCGGCTGGCCCAGCATGGTGCGCATCGCGCAGAGCGCCAAGGTTTTGCAGTTCCAGGGCCAGGCGGCCCTCGACTGCGGCCACGGCCACCCCGACGGCCGGCGCCTGCTCCTCTCCTCCAGCCTGGTGGAGGCCCTGGGCGTCTGGGCGGGCGTGTTCAGCGCGGCCACCGGGGAGGGCCAGGAGAGGCGCTCCCCCGCCACCACCGCACTCTGCCTCTTCAGGATGAGTGAGATCCAGGAGCGCGCCAAGAGCTGCCCCTGGGACTTCCAGACGGCCGAGCAGAACTGCGTAAGTCCTGCCTCCGGGGCGCCGCGGGGAGTGTTGGTGTTGGGGGGCCGCCGCCGAGACCGAGCGGGAGGGAGACCCGGTTGCCATTCACCAAGTCCCGGGTTCCCACAGCTCGGTGGCTGCCGAAGAGCCGTTCTCTTACGGTCTCCGAGACCTCGGGCTGCCCTAAAGCACAGCCGGAGTTCCCCAAAGGGAGTGGAAAAGGGAGGTGGAGAGGGTAGGAGTTTGGCTGAAAACTCTAGTGCTGCACCCCAGTGCCGTCCTTTTCTGTCCAAACGACGCTTGTTTGGGGCTGAGCCTCCGCAGGCAGCCTACCCCCCCCCCCCCCCGCTTCCCTAATCGCTTCCCCGGGTGCATGGGCTTAGCAGGCGTGTGGGTTTGACCCTTCTCTACACGGTTACCAAACACGGCGCCCTAGGCAGAGAAGGCGGTTGAACCTAAAGGGCGCGCTGCCACACCCCAGCCTTTGCGCCCCCCCCCCCCAACCAGCAACACACGTGATGTGGTCAGAAGAGTTGCTAGCCTGCTCAGCATGGGTCAGTGCTAGCCTAGAAGAGGGGCTCCCGCTTGGGGGAACAGAACCCTCGGCGTGACCCGGTGTGAGGGGGCGGGGCTGCGGCTGTACTGTGAGTGCGCTGTGGTCTCCGGGGGGAGAGGCAGGGGAGGCTGAGGTCTCTTTGTGGATAAAAGCTTCAGCCTGGAGGGGAGAGTGAGATAAGAGGTTGGGATGCCGCACAGTTTATAGGCTGCATGTTACCGGACTCGACTGTGGGGCTCAGGGACACCACCCTTGTGTTGTGCCCACCCAGCCAGAGCCCAGGTTCCCGCCCCCGGGTTCTTAGGGCAGCCACAGCTTGACTCTTGAGATTGGCAGCTCTTTGACTGGAAAATAAAGCGGCGGTTCAAGAGGGTCCAGTTGATGGGGATTAGGGAGCCATTGTGCACTTCTCAGAGGCCGTTTTCCTTCCAAGGCTGCTGGCACGTCGACTCCACATATGGCCCCTGAGAGGGGAGCCTGCTGAGAGCCTCCTTTATAACTGGACAGAAATCAAAGAGCAGAAATTAACGGCTACAGGTGTTGCCATTGTTTTGGGGTAAAATGCGTCAGAGAGGAAGGGGAGACGTCTCCACTTGGAAAACGTGTTGTAGTGATACATTGTTGTGCAAACAGGGGAGCCTGGGCTCTAGGTATGGTAATGTGTGTACAGAAAGACCCTCCCAGCCCCACCCACCCCTTTCTCTGCCAAGCACATCTTACCAAATATTCGCCCTGTTCTCCAAGGAGGGAGAAAGAAAAAACAAAACGGAGGTCCTTTCGAAGGTTCCTTAGATGGTCATTTGCTTCTCCCTCCTTGCCTATCAGTTGTGTGCTGGGACCCGCGGGTAATGCCTTCATTTAGTTACTGGTATAATTTTTTAAAGCATAGGTTATAACTAGTGCTCCCTAAATGTCTTCGTCTTGCCATACACATATACTGTTTCATATGTTTTTATTAGATGTTTAGCATCTGAGAGTTCAAGTGGGGCAGAAATCGTTGCCTTCTACTTCTCCATTGAAAGACTTGAACGCACCTCCAAATGTTACTTAGTGCCAAGCTTTAGGCATCCTTGGTCTCTGGAGTTAATGACAAGACAGCTCAGAGGCCCACAGCGGGTAATAACAGTAGAGGTCCAGGCTCTGTCATCTGACAGCTGTGTGGATGTGTGGAGCCAAAACAATTCTCTTGACTGCCTCTCTGTACCCGTTGGGTCCTGGAAGACTTCGCTCCCTTCCAAACCCAGCAGGCATCCCAAGTGCATTCCGAATCCACGTTTTGGCTGGATCAGGTGTTCCTACTTGCTCTGGGATGAGGAGGGGAAGGGAGGGGGGGCAGTCGGAGAGCTGTTTATCCCTCTTCACGGGAGCTTCTGGAGAGAGCTTTCCCTTGGAAATCAAGCCAGGTATAAATACACGCTGCCAAAAATCTGGAACCGGAAAAATAAATAATTAAAAGGGGTCCCTCCGCAGCCTTTCTTGCTGCTGTTATTTATCAAGAATTCCCAGTGTGCTGAGAGCTGTGGATTCTGAAAGACAGGGTCCCTACCCTCTGAGCTTGTCATCCAAGTTAAATAATATACTCTGGTTCAAACAATAGCATGTCATGGCTGCACAGGTGGGAGCTTGGAGTTTTGCTTTTTTTTTTTTTTTTTTCTAATTTAAGTAAATTCCTTGCTGCTACTATGCATTAAAGAGCCTTAATGGAAGTAAATTTCAAGAGGGGTTTGAATGGGGGGGGGGAGGTGGTAGGTTTGATGAAAAAGCTGACAATTTTTCGAACCTATTAAACAGGCAGATAAGATACTTAATTCAACAGCTATTTGCTTGGTGCCTGCTTGTGTAAACAATGCCGTGTGCTGGGTGCTACTGGATTTGCCACTGAAAGGACAATAGCAGGTTGCAGCCCCATTTAATGGGGTCACAGGATCATTGTGCCCCCAACTGTCACTCAGAACAATGATGTCATTTGATTGCATTTGTTCTGCATTTTATTTTCTAGTTTTGAATGCAATGCATTTTGGAAAAGGCAGACTGAATTACAGGTGCCTAAAACCAGAGACTGACTTGAAACACTCTAGAGGGAGCCTCAATAGACTCCAACAGCGATTCCTTCAGAGCAGACCCAGGGATTTTAACAGTAACCCAGAGGCAGTGAGGCACAAGCGGCTGAGTTGGCTGGCCTTCTCCTTTCCTACTAGGTGGCTCTCTCTTCTTTTCCATCTTCAACCAGCCATGGGTAGCAAAGTGACAGGAGTGACTGGGCTGTGTTTTCTCCTTTCTTGGTTCTCCTATGTCAGTGGCTTCCGCTGGGGATTAATTTACGAGGTGCTTGTGCAATGAGTGTGTACCCAGCTGTTCGCATGCTGGGTCTTTAACTTTTCTGCCTTGGCACCAACTTTGAATCACTTTCACAACTAGAGCAGGTTACCTTCAGCCTATATCCACGTCAAGGGAGCTGATTTCCGCAGCCCCTTTCTCTGATGACCCTAATAAGTATTGGTACAGCACTTCCCCATATATTTTCTCAGCCCCTGATCAAGTCTAAAGTTGATTCTATGAGGAACAGCCCCATCTACCTGATGAGGAAACTGAAGAGAAGTGACTTGCTCAAGATAACAAAATAAGTGCCTGAGCCTTCTGGCTTAAACTCAGATCTTGAAAGTCTACCTCTGTATTCTTCCCCACCACTCTAGTGTTTCTCAAACTTTCTCTTGAAAGAGGCAGCCACCAACCTCCCGTACAATGTGGGGTTGAAGCTGATCGGTGCCCTTTAAAGTGTTTTAAAATTTCATGTGATTCCCACACTCCCCCCCCCCCAGCTCATTCTGTTAAATTACATGCAAGTTCATGAACTTCCTTCCCCTCTGAACTCCTACTACTCTTGCCACACCAACACACCCAGAGAAAAGTGGACGCACGTTTCCAAGTCTGGCTGTTCCCACAGTGGCATGGTCACCATGGTTGGGTCCTGGGGCTGCTTGTGGTCTACACATGGTGTCCACCTGCTCCATAGACACTAAGGGTGGTATGTTTTTCATAACCGTCGGCTAATAGGGTGGATGCTTGTAGTTCATTCTTAGCTCTTATGGGGAAACACACGCCCTTCCACACTCACATAAGTCCAAAGCCTGATAGAATTTAACTGTCATGTGGACAACCACAAAGACACTCACGTGCTCTCCAGCAGACAGTCACCCAAGATCCTGCTAGTGGTGGTGTGCAGAAGTAATGTCCCAGGATCTCTCGGCAGTGCAGACTTGTGCATTGCCTCTTGACCTCAAAATCCACAGTCTTCCTGTGATGTTTATTCCTCCTTTAGTTTCTGTTATGATCCTGTCTAGCCATTTCAAAATCTGCAGACCAGCTGGTGAATTCTCCCCCTCTACACACATCTGAAACACAAGGGTAGATCTAGAAGAAAAAAACCAAACAACAACAACAACAACAAAAAAAAAAACAAAGCAAAAAAAAACCCCTAAAAAAACCCAGTACCGACTTAGAGGGGAAAAGCAATATAGCTACTATCTACTAGGTTGTTCTAATGGCCAGGCTTTGGGCTAAGCACTTGACATGCCTTATTTTCAGTTGATTCTCACAGTCCTCCTCTGGGGCAAGGACTGAAGTTGCTACTGTGATTTTATAGGTGAGAGAATTGAGGCTGGAGAGCTTTGGTTAGATTCCACAGCTGTGAAATGGCAGAACATTTAGAACCAGCGGGGGTGGGAGGGCTGACTTGTGGACCTGAGCTTGTGAACCACCGCCACAGGCCGCCCAGGATGTGATTGTTGGGTTCTGGTGTCAGTCCTAACTTGTTTGGAGCAAGTCAGGCCCTCCTGACTGCTCTGATAAGATCAGCTGTTTGCGGACAGTAGATGTGAAAGAATGGAGCATCCATGGCTCCAAGAACGGCATTTCTCTTTTTGCAGATTGTACAACCAAGAAAGTTCAGACTCTAAGAGGGCCGTAGCTCCTCTTCTGTCAACTTTTGGACTGTTTTGACATTCTTTATATTAAGGCTCAAAAACAACCTCAAGAAGACCAACAAGGCCTCAAGGGGCTTCTCCCAGTCTTTGTTCTTGGACACAACCCAGCTCAGGTCCTGAATTGAGAGAGCTCAGCCTGTTAAGTCTGGGTTATGGCACCTCTTGTCTCTCTGTTAGCAGCCACAATTAAAATGCGAGCCCCAGAGGTTCAGGAATTGGTAGCATTTTGTTTCCTGTTGAACGCAGAGTACTTAGCCTAGTACCTGGTGTGTAGTTAGGACTTGAGAAATATTTGTGGAATGAGCCAATGCACGGTCTTAGAGGATCCTGTTGGAAATGTTTCCTTGCTTAGGAGCAACATTTTCTTGAGTCTGTCCACTTCGAACTGCTTTAACCATTGGCTTTTTTTTTTTTTTTTTAAATGTCTGATGTGTTAGAACCTCTTTCTTCCTGAATCCCAGGCAATCTGGCATTCCTCCGCCCCTCTAGGCCTTCCCAGAAATCCCCATTGATTGGAAGAGTCAGACTTCTGGTTTTACCAGTCTGCGAGTTAACTTTGACCATGGAAACCCAGCATGGTTGGAATTCCTGTGATATAATTTCATAGCATGTGTGGTTGTGCTTTTCCGTGATGGGAGGAAAGGGCCTGATGCCGCAAGAGGCAGTGGTTCTCAAAGCGCAGTCGCTGGACCAAACGCATCAGATCAGCATTGCCTGGGAACTTGTTAGAAATGCACATTCTCGGGCTCCCCATCAGATTTACTAAATCAGAAACGGAGTGGGTAGGTAGCATTTTCATTTTTTCTGGGTAAATACCCAGTATTCCAGTGGAATTACTGGAGCCTACGGC
This sequence comes from Mustela lutreola, assembly GCF_030435805.1. NCBI lineage: Eukaryota > Metazoa > Chordata > Mammalia > Carnivora > Mustelidae > Mustela > Mustela lutreola. The sequence continues at coordinate 125,413,168 of NC_081297.1, forward strand.
AATTCTGTTTTTAACTTTTTGAGGAACCGCCATACTGTTTCCCAGAGTGGCTGCACGAGTCTGCATTCCCACCAACAGTACAGAAAGGTTCCTTTTTCTCCCCATCCTCACCAACACCTGTCGTTTCTTGTGTTGATTTTAGCCATTCCGACAGGTGTGAGGTACTAGCTCTTCGTGGTTTTGATTTGCATTTCCCTGATGGTGAGTGATGTGGAGCATCTTTTCATGTGTCTCTTGAACCCCTGATCCTCTTCTAACTGCTCAAAGCAAATGCCTAGAAAACCTTCTAAACTTTTTCCATTTTTGAGCTTGTATTCTGAGTCTCAAGAACCTAGAGGTCACAGTTTAATTAGCCCCTCCACTCTTGTATACAGCAGTCTATTTGCAATTCATTTCAGGATTTGGGGGGGAGGATTTCCAGAGTTTTCCGCTCTCCTGTACATCAGAACCAGCTCCACACCTTGAAATTCTCTGAGCATCTACTCTTTAGAGCGTCAGGGCTCATACGAATCTCTGCCTTAGGCACAGTTGGTTACGTGAAACAAGCATCTACTTGAGCAAGCTCAGATCAGGGGGTGGAGGGCTTAGTGGAAAGAACTAGGCGGAATTCCATGGAAATCTGGGAATAGGAGCAGGACTGTGTAGGGGTTTCAGGCACAAACTCTGGAGCCAGGTCAACTGGGACCAAAGGCGCCATGTATAAGTTGTGGGACCTTGAGCAAATTACTTACTCTTTCTGTGCCCCAGTTTCCTCATCTATAAATCGGCATCCTGTTTGCTTCATAGGACTATTGTCTGGATTAAGAAGTTAATATGTCTTGGATAAACCCCACATGACCCCTAGGAAATGCTGTGTATGTATTTACTGTCCTCACCATCAGGATTATTGATAGTAACAGGATGTGGCTTCCTCGATATGGAGTTGAAAGGAGGTTCTGGACCCAAGGCAGCTCAAAGAAGCTCAGCAGCAGGAAGTAACAGTTGCTCATTCTAAGGTTCCACTGTCAACATGGCTTAGCCTGGCTACTTCCCTCTCTCCTGCCCCCAGTGCCCTCTTCTTCCTCAAACATCTGCCTCTCCAGCCCTCCACATGAATGCTGCAGCCTGCTGTGATACCCACTCTACGTTTCAACAGCATTTAACCTTCTGCTCTGGCTCCCCACTGGCAACAACAATCTGTATTGTTTACTCAGATTTCCAGGAAAGAGATCAAGCGTCCAGCTCACCTTTTCACACCAAATTAGAGCCCTAGTTCAGGGTAGGGATTTCTGGTTCTTGGGGCAAGATGCCTGGCCCAGTCAGAAGGAGGAGGTCAATATGGCAGATTCCCTGCACATGGAATGGTGAAGAGCCCTGCTGTGGACGCCATGTCGTTTATAATAACACGGTACCATCTCTCCTCCCTCTAAGCTTCTTGATGTTCTCTGTCTTCCCTGAACGTGTGGTGGCCCGTGGCTGATCAGGACTGAGGCCTGCTCTGGGAAATCCCAAAGTCTGCTGGTGGGGTGGGGGGTCGGGTGGGAGTGGGGGTAGGGCAATTTGGAGGACTTATGGGTCTAACCTGTTTGTAGGAGCGAACTACTACTGTAGAAGTAGTATTAAGTTTGCTGTTTCGCTTTTTATGAAATGTGCCCAGAGTGGGGTTCTTTTGGTCTTAATATTCTGTTTTGAGGAAAACGGTAATTTTCCTACTGTCACAAAATTAAATAGAATTGTGACCTTTTCCCCCACAGTCTGTGGCTGAGTTTTATATTGGTTTGTCTGCCTCAGAGTTGCAGATACTGCTCTCCTGAGAGGAGTTACAGTGGGGATCTGACCCCAGGAAGCCCGGTCTTGCTACGCTGGCCGGTGGTCTCAGCAGACGTCAGCATACCTTTCCTGTAAAGGTCAGCCCATCGATAATCATGGGCTGTATGTGCCACACACCTGCTGCTGAGTGTGCTGCTGTTGTGTGCAAGCAATTGTAGATGATACACACGTGAGCAAATGGGACAGCGTGCCAATAAAACTTTATGCACACTGAAGTCTGAGTTTCATATAATTTTCACATATGAAATCTCCTTTTCATTTTTATCCCCCAGCCATTTAAAAATGTAAAAGCTATTCTTAGCTCCTGGGCCATTCAAAGAAAAAAAAAAAAACCCAAACAGGCGTCGGCCAGATTTGGCCCACAGGTGGGAGCCGCCCACCCTCCCACCCTTGATGGCAAGGGGGAGGGTAAAGCAAGCCTGTGCAATGTCAGGGGACGCGGTGAGAGGTAGCCAAAAAACCCAGTGGATGCCCTTAGATGGAGGGTCAGACTCAGCCAGGAAAGATCTTGGAGGCTTCAGAGAGGTGATGCTACAGCTGTGTCTCGAAGCTGTGTGGAGGAGGCAAGGAAGGGAGTTGCAGAGAGAGGGGACAGCTTGCACACAGGCGGGATGTTGAATAAGCTTGCGAACCGCAGGTAGCTCCCCCTGGCTGGGAAGCATCCAGAAATGAGCAGGCAGGGCCAGATGGCTACAGGCTTAATGAGACAGGCAAAGACGGCTGGACTTTCTCCTGATGGTCAGTCGCTTTCAGATCTTCCAAACGCAGTTCTTAACAATCAGTCTTAACCAGGAGCCCCGTATGAGAGAGTGGTTAGTACTCATCATTGACTTGCTGTACTGGGTGAGTCCCTGGTCAAATGCTGGGACACAGGGGGCAGCAGGGGTTTGGAGGCTCCGAGAACCCTGTGGCATGTCCTTCACCACCTTGCCTGTCCCTGAGGCATCTCAGAGGGACTTCTAGGATTCTGCCAAACAGGGTGTGAAAACCATAGCCATGGCTGATGGAAGACAAGAGCGGGGCGATACGCAGACACGATCTGATGGTGTTCTAGAGCCATCACTCAGAACAGTGGAGAGGCAAAACCACGGATCAGAAGGATGCTCCCTGGTTCAAACCAACAATTTATTGGGTTTCTATTACATGCCATGTGTTGTGCTAAAATACTTCTGTCAGTGGTAAATAGAAGAGATAACATGTAGCAAGTAAAGAAGTTTTTTGTTTTTTTTTTTTTTACATTGGAATAATAACTAGCATTTATGGAGCACCTACTGTTACCAGTGGTGTTCTAGCACGTTAGCAGCAGAGGCACAGGCTAAGGTTGTGAGCTTAGCTGGTACTAGTGAAGGTTCTGTTTAAGCAGTTTGAGTCGACACTAGGAAGATGAGAAAGGGTATTTGTAGATGGCCCCTTGGAGAACTGGGACACAAGTACTCCTTGCACACTGGGCAAGTGCAAGGGCTCAAAGGAGAATGACTTGGCCGGCTGAAAGAACAAGGTTAGCCTGGTTGGGTACTGGGGAGGGGGTAAGGGGAGAGGGTTGCGGTAGGAGGTTGGAGAAGGCGGCAGCAGTAGCCAGATCCTATAGGCCTCACAGGCCGTGGGAAGGAGAGGATGTTTTATTTGCAAAGCATGGAGGAGCCTTGGAAGGGAAGTGACACGATTGGCATTGAGTCCCTAGATAATGCAGTTCCATGGGGAATGGATGGGAGGTTGGCTCTGGTAGAAGCAGGAAAAGCTTCAGGCGGGAAATGACGTCACCTTAGTCTAGAGTGGAGATGGTGAACATGGAGAGAATCACATGGATTCTGTGGATTGCAATAACCCAGCTGACGATATGATAACCCTGTAGACGATATGAACCAGAGTGTTGGCAGTGAGGGTGGAGAGGGAGGGATTAAATGAAATACCTTTTTTTAAGATGTAGACTTGAGAGGTTTGGCGACCAGTTGGAAGACAAGTTGAATTTAGTTGATTTGGTGATGCCTTTGGGACAACCAGGAAGAGCCACCATGCAGGCGGGGGACAGAGAAGTTAGGGACTGGGGATGTGCCAGGCTCAGTGTTCAGCTTGACACGGTGCTATTGAGGCTGGATGTGCCTCCAGGGGAATTGCCAGGTCTGTCTGTTTCCCAAGTGTCATAAAAGGGTCTCACACCTAGTGGGCCCTCGATACACATTTGTCCAAAGGGAAAGGTGTTCTCCATTTCACGGAGAAGATGGTGATTCTAGCACAGTGAACTGAGAGCTTCCAGGAAGAGGTGATACCTGGAGCTATGTTGATAGGAAGCCAGGAGCCCAAAGGGAGGGACATTTCCCTGTGAGGGAATGAAGCTGGATTTCTTGTTGCTCCCCTATCACCCCCTCACCCCGACCTGATCTTGGAAGAGTCTGCTGGAGAAGCATTTGCTCAAACAACCAGCTGCTCCTAATCATTGCTCACTGACATCTTCCCGAGGTTCCATTTTCAGCAGTGACCAGTCTTAAGAATTGGATTCCAAGTGCTCACCCTTCCTTCTCTGAGGCAACAGGAGGAGTACCTAGCCCAGAGCACCCAAGGGTTGTAGGTGTCACGGAGGGTCAGCCTCCTATGTGCAGCAACATCTCCGTGTCCTCAACCCCAAGGGCTCCAACCACCTTGGAGCCCTTGTGCCATGGACTTCTGTGAAGCCTATAGATCCTTCTCCAAATAACGGTTTTAGATGCATAAAATAGAAATGAATTACAAAATGAACCAGTTATATGGCTACAGAGATAGAGCAAATTGTGTTTTTCAAATTGAGCTATAGTAATACGTCTCTTTTAAAAATATGGATTGATTTATTTTAGAGAGAACGAGAGCGAGAGCATGTGTGCATAAGTGGGGGGAGGAGCAGAGGGAGAGAATCTCTAAGCAGACTCCCCACTGAGCTAGGAGCCTGTTGTGGGACTCGATCTCATGACCCATGGGATCATGACCTGAGCCAAAACTGGGAGTCGGGTGCTCAATGGACTGAGCCACCCAGGTGCCCTGAGATGTAGTAATATATCTTAACACATTAACTAGCAGGATCTAGCAGTAGTAACTCCCATAATTTCAAAGTAGAGATGAGCCTAGATGATATTTAGAGATATCTGAACAACTATAAAATGATATGAAAATAATCTGATTTCTTTTGGTGACAAAGTCACAGTTTCCATTAATACTACTGTGTCCTGCATTCATAATTAAAGAAAATGCTGTATTTCAGTTGGAGTTAGGTGAAATATAGTTGACCCTCTAACAACACAGGTTCGAACTCTGCAGGTCCAATTGGATTTTTTTTTTTATAAATACAATACTGTAAATGTATTTCCCTTTAGATTCTGTTAAATATTTTCTTGTCTCTAGTTTATTTTATCTTAATACAGTATAGAATACATATAAGATACAAAATACATGTTAATTGATAAGGCTTCAGGTAAACAGGTTATGGGTTGTTAAGCTCTGTGGGGAGTCAAAAGTTATACACAGATTTTCATTGGCATGGGGGGTTGGCACCCCTAACACCTGTGCCGCTCGAGGCTCAACTGTAAATTTATTTTTTTAATTCCTGAATTCTATCCATGAACTGTGGATGTCAATGGATCCCCTCCTGAAACCATTATTTCTGAAGCCAGCAACACAAAATATAATGTATTTTCTTTCAAAGCCTATTTCTTTGGCTTATTTTGATAAGAGGGGGTTTATTCCCATTTGTATTTTATAGATCACACTCTTGTCCAAGAGCAAGTACTCCATAAATGATGTGTGGGTAGGTGGACGGTTGGTGGTGGATGGGGAGACAGGTGATGGTGGATGGAGAAAAGTCTCAGACAGGTTAAATGACCTGCCTAAAGACTCACGACCCATAAGTAATAGAGCTTGAACTTGAACCCACATTTTTTTTAACTTTAAATCTCTTGTTCTGTTTCTTCTTCCATGGTACCATTATGCTATTTTCATTTTAAAGAGTTAGCCCAATGCAAGGCTGTGTTCATAAATTATGGTATTCTAATCATGAAAAAACAGTCCAATTATTCTTTTTTGATCAGAGAACAACCCAAAGTACTTTGTTCCCATGGGAGGACCATATTTTCTGCAAACTGACTCTGTAGACTGCCTATGGACTGAGAGGGCAAGAGACCCAGAACTTTCTCTTATGACTTGTGGAGAAACTATGGATGTAAAATTTGGAGAAGGCCAAGATGTATGGTGGTAAGAGGTGTAGGGTAGTTAGTATTGCTCCCTAAGGCAGAACCAAGGTCCACTGTTCACAAGGACAAATTTTGGCTCAACTGCAGAACTTGGTAATGACTAGACCTACTTATCCATGTACCAAGGTATTGACTGAAAGAATTCAAATGTTGATCCACATATTTATTCATGCATTCAATAAACATTTATTGACAACCTACCACATATCAGATGCCTAGGTGTATGCTGCCTTCAAAATGCAGAATCAGAGAAACTATTATTAGAGCTTGGAGTCTGTCTACTGGGAGACAGATAATAAATAAAATTTTGAAACAATCTTGCAGGGAAAAGTGGAGTTCTATGATTCATAATAATTGGAATAGGGATGGAAAGGTCTATAGTTACATGTCGGCAAGGAGATGACATTGAATTTGAAACCTGAAAGATTAGAAAGATCCAGCATACAAGGGGAACTAGAAATAACATGTGCAAAGGCCCTAAGGCAGAAATATGGTAACATGTTTGTGGGAATTGAGGTGGAATGAAAGAGAGGACTGGTGGGAATAAATGAGAAGAAGTCCACAGGGATGAACTCAGGTAGGATCTGGGGAGACATCTGGATGTAGTTCTAGTGTGATGGGAAGGTGATAAAGAAATTTAGGCAAGGGAGTAACATCACTTGCTTTATGTTTTAAAGGATCACTCTGACTGCTGATCAGAGAAAGATTATAAGTTGAAAGGGAGAGATCAGGAGATTGCAGTAGATCAGGAGAGAGATGGAGGGTGCTTAGCCTGGGGGCAGACTATGGAGATGGAGAAGACCAATGGGATTGTTGGCAAATCCAGCTGAGATTTTTCATGTATGGCTGTGGGGAGTGACAGAAAGGAGCTGATGGTGATTGGTGACACCTTTCATCATGTTGGGGAAGACTGGGGAGGAACACGGTTGGAGGCAAGAAACTTCTAAATAAGCGTTTTCCAGCAACTCCAAAACCTGTGACAGATTCCAGTGGTTCTCAAGGAGAAAGATGCTATTTGTTCAGTATGTAGAGATGTGGGGGAAGGAGCTTTCATACTTAATCAAATGACAGGATGGGGACAATACTGACATTTTATGGACAAGGGTCAGGGATGCTGAAAGTCCTGTATCACACAGGACTGCTCCCATGATAACGAAATACCCCATCTAGAACACCAGCAGCTTCCTTGTCCAAAAACATTTGTGGACTGAGAGCTTTTCAACTCTAAGAATATAGAAAAATGTGTTTTTTTCCCCCACTGTCAGCCATTCATCTCTTTTTGTGAATTATTTGAGTCAGGTTCTTTTCAGAACTAATTGACTGAAATTAGCCACAAGGAGCAGATGGAGATTTTGATGGAGGAAGAGGTGTAAAGCAGGAAGGAGGAAGGATAAATCCTGGAGAGTGGGACTTTGATGGTGGGCAGGGCTTCGAGGCTGACACTGAGGGGTTCAGAGGGAGGAGAGAAGACAGAAGAGCAAGTGGGAACAGGCAAAATTCAAACTTCATTCTGTGTTTCCTGCGGTTCGACTGCTAGTTGCCTGATGCCTGCTGGTGTACACACTGTCCAGCCATGTCCCCAAACTTCCCTTCACCCCTTGTGCACGCTTTGAACTTTTGCTTTTGATCATTTGAGTCCTCAGGGTAAATTCTTCCTTCAGAGGATCAGAGAGATGCCGTAAGCTTAGAACCCAAGCAATGTTGTGTACTCTAGAAGAATAAAGAGAAGCAACAGGAGTCTTAATGGCTAATGAAATCATGAACTTGGGTGAGAAATTGTTCCTTCCATCTCTCTACCTTAATAAAGATCATCTATTTATTTTCATGTACAAGGTTTTATCTGAGTCTCACAACAATGCTAACAGGCAGAGCATATATATTAGTCTGTCCATTTTGTAGATTTGGTCATTGAGGTTCAGGGACATCTCAAAATCAAGCAGCCCATAGCGGGCAGAATGGGAGGAGGGGTGTGTGTGTGTGTGTGTGTGTGTGTGTCTGCACAAATCTCCAGTGTAGGACTCCACCTGAGGTTTTCCAACCACAAGTGGACCGCTGGTGAGTTCTAGGAAATGGTGAAGAAACTGTTTCAAAATAAGTATATGCCTGGGGATAAAAATATATGTATATAAAAAATATATGTTTATAAAAATAAGTATATGCCAAAGGAGAGGAGCTGGATACAAAAGTAACTGCCCAAGAGGCATTTTCTCAAGGTAGAAGTGGTGAATAAGCCCCCTGTTGGTATCTTTCCTGGAAACACCAAACTGAGGGAGTCTTTTCAGCACCTTGGGAGTAGAAGACTTGACTCTTGCTGGGTCCCTAACACTTGAGGCCCCTCTTTCATGCACATTGCCTCCTGCTGTCCCCATAACAGCTCAAGTAGGGCTGGGAACAGCCTCCATTAGGCGTGATGAGTCAGGCCATCTTTTGCATGGTAGGAGCAAGGCCATGGTGTTACTCAGCTCCGGAGGGTGCCATTCACCCCAGAATACATGACTGGAGCCCCCTGGAGTTGTACGCTGGGAGTGTGTATTGTCAATGAAAGGGCCTATAAGGGTGCTGCCAGGAGGTCAAGCTGTTTCCCCTTGCGATGGGCCCACTGCTCCCCATACACACACTCTCTCTCACACACACATGCCTCCAGCCCTCCCCCTTCTGGGTAGCCTTGGTTCCGCTTTGGTACGTGGAGCCCAAGGCTCTCTCTTTTTGAGCCCAAACATTGTCTGAGACCAGGTAGCTTTTTCCCTCAAACGGAGGAAACTTTCCCTCTTCAGGCTAAAGCGTGGGTGTGACGTCGTGGTGAGACATGGCAGGCGGGAGAAGCAGAATGACAACTCTGAGGGAACCAAGAAAGCCCAAAGGGGAGACAAGGTGTAGAGCTAAATCAAGATTGGATTCTGTCATGAAAGGCAGAACTGGCAAAAGCATCATTACAAGGCATTAACCTTGTTACACAAAGACGAACAAGCAGAGGCTGGGATTCAGAAATAAATTACACATAATAAACTAGACAGAATAGGCTGAGAGCCACATTAGCGATGACGCCCTAAGGGGAGAGAAGGGCAAGATAGAGAATAGGCCAAAAAAGAAAAAAAAAAAAAAGAGTAAGAATAATCTCTGGAAACAGGGGGCCGACTGCACATTTCACCCCTTTTTTGGCTTGGCTCCCTGGCTATTAACTTCACTTCTATGAGGAGGTGTCTCTGAAGGCTGTCTCTCTTTTGTTTTCATTTGCTGAAATGAGCATAAGAAAGCCACTCAGAGGGCCCCTTTTTCCATTCACGGGGACTTGTCCATTTCTGTGTGTTTGTAGCACAAAAGAATCCATTTCCATTCAGCCAGAGCTGCCCTTAGAGTTTACGTGAGGTCCAAGCCGGCTCTTTCCTATTTTCTTCCAGGCTCACTGATGTAATTGGCTGTGCAATCCTGACCGTGGCCAAGGTCTTCCACGGTGAGGGGAATAAGCGTCAGCCAGTTCTTGGTCCCTTGTAGCTGAGGAAAAGCTAGAGTCTTGTGTCACGTCCAACACAACTCTCATTTCTTGCAGCGACTTGCTTTTGGTTGCAAGTAACAGAAAACCCATTCAACAGCAACTTAAACCATAGCATCTGTTGTTAGTAAATGTTTAAAGGCTCAAAGCTGTGCTCCATGGTGTTCTCAAGAGCCTAGAGCCATTATTTACCCCCGCACCGATTTTAGCATGTTGATTTTCATCCACCATCTTGAATCTCATGGAAGCAAAATGGCCATCACTCTGAGCACGGGGGCCTCACACAACAGTTATCAAAAGGAGCAAGTGAGGGGAGAGGGCAGATGGACTCTTCTCAAGAGCTGCTGCTTATCGTAGAGATTTCTTCTCAGAAGCCCCTTCAGTGAACTTCCCCCATCTCACTGGCCCAAACTGGACCAGGCTCGAAGGAGTAGGAAAGCAAATGCTTGGCGGTGGAGAATGAGATTACCCCGTGGCTTAGACCCATCATAGTTTCCCAGACTACCAGGTCAAAGTCAGGGTTGTTGTGGCAAAGAAGGTAGGAATAACTGCCTTGAGTGTGGCAGCAACCATTAGTGTTTTAAAATGAGGTAATGAAAACAAATATGGATCTTGTATTTCTGTGCACCGGATGTTGTTCCAAGGTTCACTAGGCTTGCATACTTAGAGTCATTATCAACCCTTGCATCGCATAGAGGAGGAAACTGAGTCGCGGAGAGGTTAAATAACACGCACAAAATTACTTAGCTGGGAAGTGACAGAGTCAGGATTAGGTAAGGTGATAAAATAGTCCGTGTAGCACACAGTCAGTGCATGTTATTGAGACCAGCAAACAGGGACCAGCATGTTAGGACTTCTGCTATCACTGGTGTACTTCTACTATCACTCTTCTCTATAGTCCCCTACCAATAAGGCTAAATCGTAAGCCTTATTCACAAATGAGAAAGCCAGCCCCCAACAGGGTCACACAAACTGCCCCGGTCAGCCAGGGAGTGAGAACTGAACTTGAATGCAGACCTAAGCTCTCTGACCACCTAGTTCCAGGAGGGCTGTTCATGCCACCGGCTCCCAAGTTCAGGAGTGTTGATTTCATGGCTCTACTACTTACCTGTGTTACTGATCCAGGACTTCATTTGGAAAACTACAATTATTAAGGAACAGTCAGATGTCAGGGAAGGGTGCTCGAAAAGATGGGATGGTAATTTGGAAGCAATTTTTGTCCTTATGTCTTTACAGCTTTTGAGACACTTCTGAATTTTTTTTGTTTTTATTTTTGGTTTTGTTTTGTTTTTTTTTGTGGGTCTAAGCAGAATATCACAAGCAGAATTTCTCATCCAGCCTCAGCAAAGACTTACTGTGATGTCATGGTTCTTGGCTAGTCAGAATGGCTACACTTATCAAGCACTTATTGTATACCAGACGTAGGCATACCCTGTCCCATGTGGTCCTTGTGGATGAATAATCAGCAACCTATAGCCATAACTTTTTCTGTGCCATGGGTTGAGGGGGAATGGAGTCCTCCAGTCAAAGAGAACAGTACTAGAACATTCCAGATGCCCAGACATATGACACCTAATTCTCTGAGTTAGCCTCTCTGCAATGCTCAAATATTTAATAAGAGTAATAGGCATGGTCAGCTGATCTGAATTTGAACAATTCTGGTTTTATTTTAAAGGAAGATGTGTGGTGTGGTTTTATTATTTTTTTCAATCTAAAGGTCATCTGATTTTTCTCTTTCTGCTTATAGTCATGAGGCATCCTTATCTAAACAGTGATCTATTGTTCTGATTCTCAAACCCACAGAATTTTTTTCTTCTTAACTTCAATTTTAACAGGATACTTCCTCATTTTCCCCGACGGCATGAAAAGTATCTAACAGGGGGGAGAAAAGTCTCTATGGGCTCTCTAAAAATCTTCTTAAACTGAGTTCACTATGGAATATTTTATGCAAATAAGTCACTTTCTCTTAGGTTATGACATCTTTCCCTTAAAAAGTGATCACAGCATTGGAGAAATCCTTGCTAGCTTATCTTTTCTTCCCAGCGCAACTTCAACAAAGAAATATAGACGGCAGTTTAAAGGCTTCAGAAATCAATTTAGTCCATGAATCCATTACTTTAGATGTTAATGAAACTTGGGTTTAAAAATAATGAATGTTTAATAAGACATAAATTGAAAGACATAAACACTGTCAGCAATAATATAATGAAGTTAATAAGTCTTAGCCTCCCCCTGCATACCTCCCCTCCCCCCAGACAGGACAACTTGAAGAGTTCCAGTGAGGCTTACGGGAGTTGGCCGGCTCTCCTGTTGGCTAAAACTTAAATGTGGGTTTGGAAACCTTAGTACAATTGGGAACTGAGCTCTGGCCGATAAAGTATGCTATCATACCGTATTTAGTAGCTGCAGATGGTAACGGCTTGCTCTAGCGCTGTATCTTCCAGACATTTGTGTAACAAACTCAGTTTCCTGTCGTTGAAGGCAGGAAGCACCGTGAAACTCTTCACGCCTCGAACCAAGAAAGACCAAGACATTTTGGTGGACACTCACTCTGCCCTGCGTTTAAAGAGGGGCTTTAACTAATGAGTGGAAGCAAACAAGCTCAGTGCTGTAGACCGTCAGAATGCCTTCGGGCTGGAAGCTGAACTTGTTTCTTCTTCAAGAGCATCAGCCCCATGTCCAGCCCTCCTGCTTAGTTCCTCTTTAGCTCTGTGGTTCTGTCCTACCCACCAGTCATGAATGTATCTTTCCCTTTTTACCCTCTGAATTAATTACCCTGTCTTCGGGCTTTACATTGCAGGCATCTGGTAAATCCGCAGTCCCTCCTCTCTGCCTTCACACCCAATGGGATGGTCCACCTCACAGCTTGGGAAGTGGCCTGTTTAACCTCACAGGAGCCAATCCCTCACTAAAATAATTTGCAGGAGGGTCCTGCAAACCGCCAAGCATGGGATTTTCTCCCTCCTAATTCAGCAGTGGGCTCTTTCTTGGCAATAGAGTGGAACTTGATTTCATCTATCAGCTGGGGGAGTGTTGGATGGATGGCTAGTTCACTGCTGGCGATCAATACATGTTAATACACAGTCAACAAATGGCTTTCTGTGCGTTGGGCAGGCGTGGTGATCCTGCAGAAAACGGGGCTAAGCAGTTGCTCCTGGGGGTCTTGTCTAAGAAAATGTGCTTGGGGCTCAAGGAGGATTGTTCCCAGGTGGGCATGAGTGATTACCGCTGTTAAAAATGATCTTTTTTTCATTTGTGCGTTTGTGTGCATGTTCAGAAAGAAGGCGAGCAACCTGAGAGAGTCCAGCCAATCGCCTCATCTACCTTGATCCATTCCGACCTGACATCCGTTTATGGCACCGTGGTAATGAACAGGACTGTTTTGTTCTTGGGGACTGGAGATGGCCAGTTACTTAAGGTTGGTTTTTTGTGCCTTCTTCAATGTCAATTTTCATCGTGATCCATTTTGTGATTTTAAATTTATTTACTTGTGGTTTTTTTTTTTTTTTTTTTTTTATTGTTTCTGGGTTATACACGACATCTTACCAACTGCTCTGTGAACTGCTCCGAGACCCTCAGAAATGACCACAAAGAGATTTCTGGAAATCTGTGTGTGATGGCCTCCCTAGCCATGTGTAAGGAAACTCGAACCACCTTGCTTCCCAGGAGCATGCCAAATTATTCTCCCTCCTTTACTCATACGCTTCCAAGGGGAGGTAAATGGGGGGTCTGGCCCTCCCGCTCCCCGCTTTCCTAAGACAGTTCACCCTTTGCTCCTTGTCTCCTTTGTAATGGAAATGTACAATGTACCTGATTTCTGATAACTTGAAACAGATGAGGGATGGTATGGTTTGAAAAGTAGAAAGAACAGGTGTTCCTTCCCTCCAACCCACTTGCCACCTGTGGAAGGGTTTTGTTTTATGCCCTTTGTGCCCACATCAGGGAGAGGTTAGAGACCCAAAATCCTTTGAGACCCCGCCTGACTTTTATCTTGGAGGACTATTTTTTCCCCACTGTATGGGTATACCATGGGTCAAGTTGAGGTTATGATTCCCTGGGGGTGGGGAGGAGGCAGTAGGAGGAGGAGAAGATAAACCCAGGGTTACCTAATGACTTGTCTGGAGTGATAGAGTGGCTGGCCTCTTAGCTTCATCAGCAAGCATTTATTGAACACGTCCCACGGCCTCCGTCAACGTCGGGGCTGGGAATGGCGCAGTTTCTGTCACCTTAGGCTGATGTTCCTCTGCCTCCCGGTAGTCAGTTGATTTACTGTCAGCTCAGAGTCTAAATTGAGTACAAACAGATCTGATTTCTCAACTGATCTCCCATCGACAACTAGCTGTGTGACTGCAGGTGAATCGCCTAACTTCTCTGGGCTTCCTTTTCCTCATCTGTAAAATGAGATCGCGCTAGACAACCTAGAAACCCCCTTTCTCTCCTGATGGTCTCTAATTCCGCCTTCTGTGCACTTATCTCCCACTTTCGCCAAAACTATTTGCTTGTTTCCCTGATGTGCATTGTGTATTCTGGTCACCCCACCCCCCACCTTTAAAGGTTCATGCTGTGCCCTCTTCTTGTTTTTTCTTTTGTTTTTTTTTCTCTACTGAAACCTACAATGTGTCTGTGCTTTGGCTCAGCTCATGCTCTACCTGCTCTCTGAGGCCTCCGAAGCCCAGAGTGACCATGTTTTCCCCTCCTCTGAAATACTCATTAGCTGTCTCCTTCTTTTGGCTCCTTACAGATGTCTTGCTTTGATGCCCAGCCTTTTCACTCCTGTTGGTCTTGCCTCCCCCACTTCATTTTTTAAGCTTCTCGAGAAGGGGGTCCCGAATCCCCACAGACTAATACAATGCTGCGTGCCTGGTAGGCATTTGATTTAATCTGTTTTCTTTGGAGGAAACCCAGTAACATATGGGAGGGAGTTTGTTTGTATACACATTCTTTTAAAATATACATTGATCATCTTTCCTGTTGCGTGAGCTTGATTTCCTGGGGAAAGGTAAACACCCATCCGTCACTCTACGCAAGTTGCTTGGCGCGGTGCGGTGACACATGTGGCTCCACCAACCCTGGGCAGGCGGATTGGACCCATTTCACCTGGCACAGGACGCGGCCATCCGTCCTTCCTGGGGCCTCCTCACCAATTATCTCTTCAGATGGAGGCTCTTTCTGATGAGTTTTGTGACGAGAACACTGTTTCCCCAAAACGGAGCCAACCAAATGGCTACATGGTAAACAGGAGGTGAGGGAACACTTGGCCCTAAATCGTTCCCCGGGGGACGGCCTGGTTTCGCCTGTCCTGTCGGCTCACCCCCCGGGGCTGGCATGCAGCTGGCCAGGTCACCGTGTTGTTGTGGCATCAGAGGGCTGGGCCCAGGCTGCTGCTTCCAGCTGATGAGGAGGAGGCAGCTGACTGAAGCGGGGCTTTCCTCAGTGTCTGTGAGAGGCACGCCTTCAGAAGCCTTCCCTGTGGCCTTGTTTTTAGGATCCCAATAACACGGGCAGGTTGGTTTGGGGGCTTATTTGGTGACTGCTGGCATTTGTGCTTTGTTTCCCTAGTGCCTGTCCCTCTCCGTGTTCTAACGAATTCCATCCTCTCCACGACGCCGTGAGGTAGTTACAGACTAGGCCCGTTTTACCCAGAAGGGAAGGGAGGCCCGGAGAACGTGGATGATTTGCCCGAGGTACACAGGGCACAGGAGAGATCTGCATGTGGGGGGACTCCTGCGTCTGCACTAATGTCCCCCGAGCTACCCTGAGTTTGTGATGTCTGGCTCAACCACTCCTGGAAGGTTCCCTGAGGGGAGACGGGAAGCACATTGATAGGGATCCACAGAGGGACAGGGACAGTGGAACCCATGGTCCTAGGGTGTCCGTCAGGGTTTTTAGAAGCACCAGGAAGAATCCCAGCTCTGGGAGGAGGCAGACCATCTGACTGGAGGAATACCTGTATGGCATGATAACTTCCGGGGAGTTAAACCCTGCTCCCGGCTTCACTCAGGAAGGTCCCTTTCCTCAGGAGGAAATTGTGAGGGAAATAGCTGAACTGACTTGGCCACGCCAGATTCCCTAGACAAGCCCAGTAATTCCCAAGACTTCCCCATGTCTTAGACGCGGCCCATGAAATTACCCAGAGTCCCAAGACCCGGGATTGTGTCGCTGATTGGGAAGGTATAGATAATCCCCGAATGCCTTTATTCAAAGACTTCAAGCTTTTCCCTTGCCAGACTTGTCACCAGAACTGTTAGAAAAGATGAACATTGATAGACACAAGCTTGGCTTCTGAAGCCACAGAGTGGAGGTACTAATAAGCAACGCAAAACACAACCCAACCCGAGGCAGCCGGTGGGAGGAGGAGAAGAAAGAGGGCTTGGATCACCCACAGCCTGACTCATCAGTTTCCCAGTGATCAAGAGCTGGCAGTATTTTGACAGACGCCAGGCACTGTAGTATATGCCTGGTTGGATGAGGGGCAGGAAACAGCAGTTGGGGGCCAATTGCTGGTTTGGGGTTTGTTTTTTGGTTTTTTTTGTTTTGTTTTTGTTTTTGTTTTTGTTTTTTACCACTACATGCATACACACACACACACACACTCTCTCTCTCTCTCTCTCTCTCTCTAACTTAAATCTCCGAAAACCTCATGGGATTTTAGCATTGTTCGGTGCGATTTTAAACCTCAGGTATTTAAATTTTTTTTTCTTATTACAAAAGTAATATATGTTCCTAGAAAAAGTTACAAAGTAACAGGGGGTGAGGAGAAAACAGAAAAAAACCAAAACAAACAAACAAAAAACCCTAGTTCTGTTGTGTAGGGGCAACTGATGGCAGCATTTTAGATTTGTGTGTGTGTGTGTGTAGTTGAGGTCAGACTTTATCTAATTTTGCACCCATTATTTTCCCTTTAATGAGGGAAAAAATGCCTGTATTAAAGTGTTATGGAAAACTCTTTGTAAACAGTATTTTTTAAATAGTTGGGTCATATTCTGCAATGGGGTAACATGATGCTGGGCTTGGCCAGGGATACTGAATCATCCTTAAAGACCCTCACTGCCTCCAGGTGATGTGGCCCCACCTCCAGAGGTAAGATTGAGAAGTGGAAGAATGGAAAGCTTTGTGATATGCTAATGTCTGCACTGCCCTTTTTTCCTGCGTTTATTCCTAAGATTCCTTGTAAGATTCTGGAAAAATGGAAGTTTAGAACTTGAAAGGGTCCTTTCCACAGTGCAGTCCTCCCCCCTGGTTTTATTGAAGTGTGATCCTAGTGGCTGCAAGTTGGGTTGTGTTGTCACCCTATCCCTCAGGGTTATTTCCTCATTTTACTTCCTTTCTGAGGAAGATCGCATGCTGTACTTCCTTGGTTGTCAGCATCTCCCCTGCGATCAGCTGAGCGAGGATGGCCACGCTGAAGTCAGTTTTTGGGGATTCACGTCTCACGTGTTGCACACCCGCACCCTGCAGGGCGTACCTGTTTTTATAAACATGCGCTGAATCTTTGTCCGGATTGTGGTACAGCTTATTGTGGGGTTTGGGTTCCTTTGAGCTGACTATCGCATGTAGAAAATTGTCCTTATTTCAAGGGCAGAATTGACTATTTTGAGCTTCTTCCAGGTGGTAAAATAAGTAATAATGGAATATGCATGAAATTTGAAATTTGTAACTTTATGCATGCCCATTAACCTTTCTTGTAAGCATAAAAGATAAGGCAGCAGGCGAGGCATAATAATAGCCAACATTTCTGAGCTCTAACTTCTGTGCCGGGCATGAGAACAAGGGTCTGCCTGGGTTAACTCATTTCATCCTTGTGCGTCAATCGTGTTACCATCCCCAACTTTATAAATGAGAAAGACCTGAGGCTCGGAGAGGTTACACAACTTGCTCAAGGTGATTGGAACTGAAGCAACTCGTCCCCAATGGAGTCTGTAGAGCTTAGTGGAATTTGTAGAACTGGTTTTGTTTTGTTTTTAAAATTTTCTTTCAAATATTGGCGACTCTGAGTTAACATCAAGTTGCAGGTATTTGATGTTTCATGAGAAGGGCTCTGGCTTCTGTGGTTTTAGTTTGTTCCTATTTGAGGATAGCGCCTGGCACCCTAACCCGACAGGGTGCAGACATCTGTATTAGAGGGCAGAGGCTCCTCCTCTCAGAGCTGTGAGGGGCTCATGGGAGCCTCTGAATCTCCTATGGGACCCCAGCTTCTCCCCTGTGGGCTCTTTGAGAGCAAAGGAAGAAAATCTGTGTTCAAGTTGATTTGGGGAATGGTTCTTGTGGTAGGCGGCTAGTGTGGGGTTTCTCCAACATCCCTAGGACTGAAGTAGGTTTCAGAGGAACAGAAGCCCTATTATGTGTGTCCCTTCCCATATTGAGCAGAGAAGCACTGCTTCAAGTCAGGACTGGCTATCCCTGTGGCCTTCAAAACTCTATTCCCCCAGGCGGATTTCATTTATCCAACCATGGAGCAAAAAGTCGGAAAGTTCTTCCATATCCTTGCAGGAGGCAAAGTGTGTGACACCTGAAGTCTGCCTTGATCCTGGTCTTAAAGTTGTCAAAGGAAAATAAGACATAACAAAAATAATAAGATACTTTATAAGGACAAGCTCTCTTTCTATTCCCAGAGAATATTCAAATAAAGGAAAGGAGGCCATGCAGAACCCGGGACAGGACCTGGGGCCGGAAGTAAGGGTGGTGGGGTTGGCTGAGCTGAGGTCAAAACAGCAGGAAGTGTCAAAACTTGGAAATGGCCTCCTTGATTGGCTGCTTGGAGTGTCATATGATTGGAAATGGCCTCCTTGATTGGCTGCTTGGAGCGTCATATGATTGGAAATGGCCTCCGTGATTGGCTGCTTGGAGTGTCATATGAAGTGAGTTCAGGTTCACCTCCATCTCATTCTTTCTAGTTTGTGAGTTTGCAGGGACTCCCCAGTTTAGAACTATTAGTGCCAGGTAACCCCCAAACTGAGAACTTGTGGTTCAAGCTGTAGCCTTCTCTTACTATTACACTGAAATAAGTAGACTGGAAATAAAAGAGGAATTTGCCTTAATCTTTATATTTCACTTTTATTACTCCTAACTACTGAAGCCCTTTAAACACTGTTGGATAATTACCTTGCTTTCTCGTGTGTGTGTATGTGTGGTTTATGTCCCCATTTGCAGCATTTCTTAGAAACTATTTATTTTTTTAAAAAATGAGAAGATTGGTTTGGTTGCCCTTTAACTGGAAAGAAATTTGAAGTATATATTTTAGCTTTTTGAACACCCATGGCTTTTCCATGTCATGGTAATGGTAAAGAAAAAAGAAATAGTCTTTTAATTTTTTTCTCTCCTCCCCACCCCCCATTTTCCTCAGCAAGCTGTCCTTTCCGTGGGTGGTGTTGAACTTGTAACATATCTGTCTGATGTAGAAGTCTCACACACCACACATTTCAGGACTGGAGTTGGGAGGTTGTTTTGTATGCAACAAAAATCCCAAGGCTAGTTAATAGCTTACCATGAAGCTTCAGGAAGATGTCGACAGAAACAATATGTTGACACAAACTGAAATTCTCCACTGGGGAAAATTTGTTTTCGACACAGGCTTCAGCTGGAAAAAAAAAAAAAAATCTGAAGAGCCTTATAAAAATCTTGAATGCTAATAGAATTTTTTTCATTTAATAAATATTTATTGGGCACCTTTTATGTGCCAGACACTATTCTGGGTGCCGATACAAAAATGAATAAAAGAGGCAACCCCCTGCTCTTGTGATGGGAAGAAAAAGACAGAAGATACGTAACTGAATTTACCAGCAATAAAGCCATTTCAGACAGTAGTATGTGCTCTGAAAGAAACAGACTGATGGGTAGACCACGACAGCGGGGTGAGGTAGAAAGGCAACTAGGGAAGGCTTCTCAGAGGAGGCGACATCTGAGACTCAAAAGATGAAGGGGTAAATGAGCATATGCATGGCAAAGACTCGGGTTGACTCCAGATTCGAGCTATATTAAGGAGAATTCTGGAAGCAAGAGATGAAAATCCACATCATGCCCAAGGAACGCGTATGAATTAGACGAGTGGCTTTTATACAAAACTCAACCCATTTTGGGTTTCTGTGACTCACTGTTACTTCCTGCCTCACTTCACCGATCGAGCTCTTTCCCCAAAGCTGCCCAGTTAAACTGAGCTGAGGAGGGAACATTTCCTGGGCTCCAGTCTGGCTGGCTTTCTTCTCTGTGTTGATGTTGACACGAATTTTGCAGTTAGGAGATCCAAGTGTTGCTTTGATGCCCTGGGAATGGGCTATAGGGTTGGTGGGGGGGAGGTGATATTAATAGAAATCTAGCAGAAAAGAAAGCCATGTCTCTCCTGTCCTAGAGTCACCTGAGAGAGGTGAGGATCACAGTACCCAGACCCCTCCACATCACATGTTGGGGTCTCTTTGTGATGAAAATGAGAAGTTCCTATTGTCCTGTCCTCAGGGTTATGGAGATCCTTTTATGTGGAATCTAGCAAAAAAAAAAAAAAAAAAAAAAAAACCAAACCAAAAAACAAACAAATAAAATGAAACAATTGGGTCCACTCATCCTCACTTTTCACATTTAAATCGTATGTATTTGTTTTCTAAGATAATACATTGACATCGTTCCAAATTCAAAAGAACCAAGAGAATATACAGTGAAAACCACACATTCCTGACCTAGGGGGCAAAGAGGGGAGTGGGTTTCTTGGGTATCTTCCCAGAGATATTTTATATATGTTTGCAAGCAAAAGGGGAAAGATCGTCTTTCTCTCATTTTGTCAAATATACAATATATTAAACATGCTATATATGTATATAAACATGTTTATGCAATATGTAGATATACATAATATAATGTGTTAAACGTATATAGAAAGAGCTTCCTAATGACTTTTATGGCTAAATAGTACTATACTGTTTATACTGTGTTTAATCAGTTCTCTATGGTTGGACATTTAGGCTGTTTCAATCTTTTGTTTATAATGTGTGATGCACTAAACCTCCATGCACATATGTCGTTCAATATAGATGTGAGGGGCTGTGGGGTCTAAGGGTATGTGCTTTATAATTTTGATAGATAATGCCAAGCTACCTTCTAGGGAAGTCTCACTTCCACCATCAGTGAAACATAACCAATTTCAGCCCAGCATCCGTAGTTTCTAGGACAAGCTCTCCGTGTTAGCCACTCTAGGTAGCTCATTTAGGAATCTGGCTGGCAAAGCCTGGTACCCAGTACCACAGAAAGGCTTTCCTGCTGCAATTTGGAGTTCCAGAGAAAATCCTGGTGCCTCATCATGTATGGGTGAATCAAAGTTGCCCCAAACTGGATCTTTCCAGCCCTTACCCATCTGCGTCAATCATGCTCCAAGAATTAAGTCCTGATAAAAACTGCAACGTAGCTTCTGACTCACTTAAAATGGATGAGCGGTGGTGTTTTGTAAGTTGTGTTTTTCTTCTGAAGCAAATCCCAGACAGTGGCATTTCACCCCTCCGTGCTGCGTTACACATCTCTAAAAAATGCTGTTTCTCAAGTAACTGTACCCATGATGCTGTTACCACAACAAAGTTATCCAGTCATCCTTTCGAATTATCCACTATTGCCTTTGCAGAGCTACATTTTCCTCATTGGCTCAAGAATGTCTTTGAAAATTATTTTTGTTCAAACTGGTATCCAGACAAGGTCCTCCAATCACCTGTGGGCTGCCTTGTCTCTCTCAGTCTGGAGTGACCACCTTCCAGCCTTTATCTGCTGCCACTGACTGAGGAAGTGAAGCCTGTTGTCTTGTCAGATGCCTCACATTGTAGATTTGGCTCTTTGTTTCCTCATGGGGTCGTTCAGCTCCTGCCTCCCCTTTCTGCTTCCTGATGCTAAATGAAAGTTCGCACTAAAGGCTTGATTGGATTCGAGGTCCATTTGGTTGGCGCGAATGCCTCAAAGGTGGTTGTGCCCAATGGTGCCTTTGACGTGATGGATTCCTCCTGGACAGCAGCCTGTCTTCTCTTGAGCTGCGCTTGAGAATATTTTTATCAATGTTTTTTAACTGGCTTCCTGTTTCTTCTCTTCTCTATGACCACTTTCTAGAACCTGATCAATTGTTTGTCTCTGAGCTGATTAATAAGGACTATGAATTAGAGATGGGGAGACATGAACCTGGCAGGCTCACACTTGGGCTGCGCCTGTCTGATATTTCCCTGCTTTCACGGTTCTCGGTAGGCTGGTGTTGTCCAACAGAACTTTCCATGATGATGGAAATGCTCTGTGTCTGCACTTCCAGTCCTGCACTTCCAGGTAGGCACTAGCCAGAGGCGGCTAGCGAGCGCTTGAAATGGGCAGTGGCTCCCTCGCTCTCACTTGGAGTGAGAGTAAGGTCTTTATATGGGCCTACGAGAACCTACATTACACACCCCTTCCTCACTACCCACTGCACTCTGCCTCGCTGGTGCTGCTCGTGCCCCACTGCCCCCCCCACCCCCAGACTGTAGGGCATCGGGACCAAGGGGCCAAACATGTGTCATCCAGACACCCAAGTGACCCACTCCAGCATCTCCTGCATGTAGCTACCTAACTACCACCTCTCAGTGAGACCTACCCTGAGCACACATCCTTATCTCTTTACCCCACTTTATTTTGACTGACATCACCTTCTAATAGGGTTTATAATTTACTCATTGTCGGCCACCACTCCCCTATGCACACACACACGTTCCATGAGGGTAGTTTCTACTCCCCTTCCCTCCACTCATTTGTTCAGGGCAATTTTCCAAACACCTAGAACATGCCAGATATATAGGGGCTATTCAGTAAATATTTATTGATTGAGATGAGTGAAACTTGGGTATGTCCATTTTCAAAGCTATACTTGGCTCTATTTTATATATAAGTACATACCCACCTGCTTGGGCCTGTTCAGTTGTCCTGCTTACATTAAGATGTTTAAGTATGTCAAATTGTATAGGAGAATCAGAGTCAACTGTGCAAGTCATCAAACTGACTTCCTTTGGTCTTAGGATCACTTGGCGTAGTATTAAGGAAGCTGTCACTTGTAGCTTCTTGTAAAGCCGGGTGTATTAAGGAATTATGGATGTCAAGCTTCCACCTATGAGGTTACTGCCACAGGACCGAAGGCTGGCTGTGCATGTGTGTGCGTGCGCACGTGTGTGTGCATGACTGTACTTGTTCTTACCGGCTTTACGGAAGACTGAGACAGCAGATACTTGAGGAACACGGTACCGCAGCCCATATATGTAGTGAGTGAAGAAGCACGTGGTCTTAGAACTAAGCTATGAGTCTTGGCTCCCCCCACCCCCGCTATTTGACGTATTTAATAGAAATCATATTTCTCTTTTTGAAAAAAAAAAATAGGTTGTTCTGGGTGAGAATTTGACTTCAAATTGTCCAGAGGTTATCTATGAAATTAAAGAAGAGACACCCGTTTTCTACAAACTGGTTCCTCATCCTAAGAAGAATATCTACATCTATCTAACGGCCGGGAAAGAGGTAGGTAAAAATACCAGCTATTGCTTCTGACTTCCGAATAGAAAGTGTTTAATTAACGTCATTATCTAGTAGCGAAGCTTTTACTTTGAACTATCGGGTTTAAACACTGCTGCAGGCTTCAAGAAGACCCGCAGTGGTTCACGGACGTGGAATTAAAAACCTTGCTGTCAGTAAGTAAGCAAGAAATATTACCTATTTAGACAATTTTATTATTGGCTATATTTCCAATGCTACGTTTTTCAGGGGAGGGATGTGCTTGCAAATGGGTGCATAATCAGCTAGGTAACTGAATTTACACATTTATTGTGCGGGCACTGAACGGTTAGATGCATTTATGAATATACCCAATGGGATTGGCTTTGGAATTTGGGGTTAATATCAGGCCATGGTCTCATACACATTCATGAACCAGGAAATATATGGCACTCCCCCTCCCTCCCTTAATTTATTTGTCTGTTCTAGTTTTTCTTCTTGCTTCTGCTTACTGAAATAAAGAGAATATCTTTCTCCATTTTCTTCCTTTTTACAAGGTGCTTTCACCAAGGGAAGGGAAGAAAACTAATTTTCATTCAGCCCCTACTGACCACGTGCTAGTTACTATTCTAAATAGGGTCTCTCTACGTGTATACAGTTGTGTCTATCCACACACACCTATAAAAACAATGTTGTTGAAATATGTTAATAATTTAATGAGATAAAATTACCCTTGTGTTATACAGGAAGAGCCTAAGACTTGGAGAGGTTAAATAATTCACTCAAGGGTGTGTGTGTGTATGTTAGATAAATATATATGCCTATATATAGATAAACAAGGTCAAATCCTAAACCTGTGAAAACTAGCAGCCTATTCTGGCATAGTAATTTGGCTCCGTGGCCACTGGAACATACAAAGTGCAAAGAAGATCAATGAGACTTACAGAATTCTACAATGGGATAACAGCTGCCCTTGGCCCACCCCCACTTTCCATTCTCTGTCTCTCAGTCTAAGGGGAATGGTAATGATATCAAGCCACATGGTTGTTATAGTCACGAGGTCGGTACACGAGCACTCTGTAGTCTCCAGAATTCCTAGAAAGGCCATATTGCCCTTTGCACGTTGTGAAGTCAGTTACGCAGAATGAGCACATGGTGATGGATGGTGGACCTGGTCTGCGCTGGTAAACCAGTTGTCCACCCAATAGAATCTTCTCGAGCGGCTTGTTTCACCACTCAGCACTTTCCATTCTATTTCTTCCCTGGGCTTCCTTCATTTGAAAGACTTTGGTCTATTCCACAGACTGCCTGTATTAAGTAACTATTCCCATTCCCAGGTTTTATTTATCAAGGGCATCTGGAAACTGCCAGCTGGGGAACAGACTGTGCTACCACACGGAGCCAATAAAATTCCAGCCCAAAGCATAGACTCTTGAAGTCTTGCTTGACCCATGCATGTTTTTTCCATTCAGCTCTTTGAAACATTGCAAATAGCTCACAAGTTCTCATGACTGCTTTCCTTGGGACTCACGACCGTAAGCTGGGAACCACTGGGAGAGCCACAGATAGCTGACAGGTCCTCATTTTCTGGAAGCTGAAGACTGCTTAGCCTCTGGTCATTCAAAGTCTGAAGTCCAAGGGAGAGTTTTTGACTGGGCATTAAAGCTGGTTATTCGTACATTTTTCACTTAGGTTTACTGCTGTGGATCCTATTAGATTCTGGTTAAGCCAGTATAATCCCTAGAGAGCCAAAACCTAGGGAAGGTTCTGTCCTGGACTCTTGGGGAGATAGTAACAGCCAAACTAATATGCCCTGGTACATCTATCAAATATGTGGCCATTAAAAATAACCATATGAAGATTTATGCATTGCTGTGTTAGTCACTATAATGTGTTATTAAGTTAGAGAAGCAGGTCCAATGTAAGTACTTACAGTGTTCTCTCTTTTGCACGGAGTTATGTTGTTTGTATGTTTAAGTACACTGTGTAAAGGTTCTCACAGAAGGTTCTAGAGATTATTCCACTAAGTGTTCTGGGCAAAAGTGGCCCTAGGAGGAGATGGTATTGACTGTACCCCTCCTGGAGTATCACGATGCCCAGCATATTCAAAGGCTCTCAGAAGCCTTGCTCTAAGGAAACTGATTTGCCTTTTCAGTGGAAGATTTCACATGTTTGTTGGGCTGTGGAACCCTTTCCCCACACAGTAGTGATAACCAACATTTATTGAGCACTTAGTGTATGCCAGACACATATAGTAACCCCATGGAGTCAGCGGCACCATCACCATTTCACTGATGAGGAAACAAGGTTAGAGAGATTATGTATTTATGAAAACCCCTCCAGAATTAAGATGTTGTGTGAGCTACGAGGAAATAGCCACATTCTGGTTAATTCTGGCTCAGGCTGGTGGTCTGCCCCTGCATCTTTCAGCAGCATCGAGGACTATGAGAAATGGACAGGTTTATCCCCCATGAAGTCAACTTAGAATTGAAGAATATTCCTCAGGATAGCCTATTTTCCTCACCAACCCTTTCTAGAACTCTGTTTCTTTAACCTTTTAAAGAAGTTACTTCTACCTTCTAGCATGAATAACTTCCCAGCTTAATGTGTTCCCCAGGTTTCCTTACTGCCTGCTGTGGGATTTTGCCTGCAGAAAACATGCCATGCAACACTGAGGACCTGTCTGCCTCCTGCCACCCCGTCTCCAGGCTCCTACTGACTGTCTCAGATGCCTGGGTCTGCCCAGCATGGGCACCTGCTCTGTGGGTTGCTTTTTCCCTGACAACTGGAAGAGGTGGCTTGAGGGGCAGGCAGTGATTTGAATATTCCCTGATTGTTTCATTCTCAACTCCAGTGGAGGGAATGTGAGTGAGTGAACTAGGAGCTGAAGCAATGGAGTTACCCTGGCAGGGATGTGGGTTTGTCCTCATGTCCATGTCCAGTGCCAGCCTCACGCTGATGCTCCTGGGTCAGAGCCTTTGCCATCCCCAGACACTCATTTCCAAAGCACCACTGACCCCACACTGATGGGTTTTTTTTTTTTTTTTGGAAGACCAGGTGACCCGATTCCACAAGCCCCTTAGAAATCAACACCAACCAATCAGAAACCTGACTGTGTCTCAGACTCACCTGAGTGAGCCCCTAAAAATTTCAGATTCCCAGGCTGGGTCTCAGACCTATGGGCAGGAGTCTGGGCACTGGGGTTAGCAGGGTATCTGGGGATCCAACTTGCAAGGCTTCCCCGGGGGCTTCTGAGGACCACTGCCCCACATCATCGCAGAGATATCTGGAGTTCAAGTCAATCAGTGTGCTCTTCCTGGCCCCTCAACAGATAAGGGGTTGTTGTTTTTCCAGCATTGCCTGTAATTCCGTCTGAACCGCGGGTGTCTTTATTTTTAGGTGAGGAGAATTCGTGTTGCCAACTGCAGTAGACATCCATCCTGCACGGAGTGTTTAACGGCTGCAGACCCTCACTGCGGTTGGTGCCATTCACTACAAAGGTATTCCCTGATTCTTTCTCACTAACTCACATGTTCGGGGAGGCGGGGGGAGTGTCAGGTGGCAGAACACTTGTTGCCCTACTTTGAGGATCCGTTCCGATGACCTGGGGGAACGGAGCCCTTCGCTGCCCACTGGAGTATCACGGTGGAATCCTAATATTCAGCGATGTTCCCAGCTGTGCCAGGGCCACCAGACGGTTGGACTGGGACCGTTCAGGGCTGCCCGTGCCCAGGCGTGGGAGCGGGGGAGGCTGGGGTTGTCAGTGCTGCTTGTACTTTCTACAGAGTTCCCCAGGACTCCAGAGAGAGAGAGAGAGAGAGAGAGAGAGAGAGAGAGGCAAAAGGTTTCCCCCCCAGAGGAGATGAAAGAATAGGGAGGTTTGAAAATTTTCAGCTGAATCCCCATACTGTCACGCATCCGGCTGGCTGGGTGGAAGCCTGGGGATTGATGGCGCTGTCCCCTGCGGTGTGGTACGGCTGGGGGTCTGGTGTACGGTCTCCGTCCCCGGGCAGAATGGGCCCGGCCTGGGCTTGAATTACGATGTTCGCGACCCATCCGGGCTCTGGGGGCGACTTGTAGAGGCTTCCTCCTCGCCATGGCAGCTCCTAGCTTGGCTGGGACCGGGCTGGTTGGATTGGCTGTTGCCATGGCAACCCAGTACTCGGGCTCCCGCTACAGAAGCGAGGAGGAGAGCGCCTGAGCGGTAGCTCCGGCAGGGAGAGGGGAAAAAAAAAAAAAAAAAAAAACCATAACAGTGTCTGTCAGTTCGGTGCTTTCAGTTTTTAAAGGTGAAAAAGGATAAGGAGGAGTGGAACAGGTGCAGAGAAGCTGAAGGCTGAACAAGAGGGCAGTTGGGGGAAAGAAAAGAAGACTGGGGAGAGAATGGGGGAGCCCCTGCGGAAGGAAGCCCAGGGCAGTGACAGGAGATGGGGAGAAAATGGCCCAACCAAGAGGTTCAGGAAACAGGCGAAAAACGTG
The DNA here is from genome assembly GCF_030435805.1 of Mustela lutreola. Lineage (NCBI taxonomy): Eukaryota > Metazoa > Chordata > Mammalia > Carnivora > Mustelidae > Mustela > Mustela lutreola. The sequence continues at coordinate 125,440,621 of NC_081297.1, forward strand.
GGGCTGGGATTCATTAGGAGTTCGCCGAGGAAGTTGAAAGCTATGACGCACCCAGACGCATACTCGCCCTTGCCTTTCGCTGCGCTTCCTCACGGGGCTGTTTCCGTCAGAATCATTGGCAGACAAAAGGAGCAGGGCCGGGAAAATGCTCATGAATAACTGTAATTGGGTAGGAACGTTTTCTTCGCGTGGCTCGCCCAAGTCTAGGGTTTAAGGAAATTAACCACTCATCACAGCGTGTCATCGCCACACACCCACTAGGACGCACAACTGCCCTCTCCTTTCCCACCCGTTCCATTTAGGTCGGTTCCCTGTCTGTGTTTGCAGAGCTCCCTGCAGGGGTTCATTTGGTGGCAGCACCGAGAATTCATTAGCCACACAGAGCTAGTGGCTACTATATTGGCAACCACAGGTCTGGAGTTCATGGATGAAGTGTACGGGCTGGTGAGATGACTTTGGGGTTTAGATGCATCTAGATGGGACGTGAAGAAGCCTGAAGACCAGTCACGGGAGGCCATGTCGACTGAGGGGAGGAGTAGTTGGGGAACTGAGCACGGAGGTGGCACCGCGATTGGGGGCAGAGAGAGGAAGAGGAGGAGGGAACAGCCAGAAAGGGAAGAGGAAAGGCTGAAGGAGGTGGTCTCCAGGTTGCCAAGGCCAGAAAGAAGGGAGTGGTCCACTGTGCCAGATGGTGCTGAGAGGCTGGGCAAGAGAAGAGAACTGATCCATTGGACCTAGCAGGTGATGACTGGTGACCGTGACCGGGGCCGTTGTGGCAAGTGGTGCTAATGCTGCAAGAGAAACATGAAAGAGCAGAGCAGAGATGACTCTTCAGAGGAGCTTTGCTGAGGAAAACAGCAGAAAAATGGAGCAGACATTGGAGGAGAAAGTAAAATCCAGAGGGTCTTATTGTTTATAAGGTGTGTGAAAGCACACTATGCTTTGGGGCTATTGGGGAAGTTCCAGTGGAGAAGGAGAAACTGATGGTGCAAGAAAGGGAAAGGGCCCTTGCGCAGTTGTGTCTCAGAAGATGAAAGGAAAGGCGATCTCACGCACACACGCACGCGAGGGGAGGCAAGGCTCTGGGAAGGAGGTATGCGAGTCAGCCTTGGTCACGGGAGGAAAGGTGCAGAACATGGGTCCTGGGGCAGGTAGGTGGGGGAAGGGTAAGTGGCATCAGTTTATATTGCTTACATCATGTTCAGTGACTTCGGAGCCGTCAGAGTGAGGTGGGGGAGGAAGTACTGGAGGTTTGAAGAGAGAAGGGAGAGAAGGTGGGAAAGAGAGTTGGACAGGTAATGGAGATGGGAAATATAGTGTGATCCCTGGGCAGCAGCAGGGCCCTGTGGAGGCCAGTGGTCTTGCTTTTGGAATGAGAACACTCAGTGTGGTTTTGCTTTCGAAGGCTGTGTTCAGCTCTGCTGGTGTGGTCACAGAGTTGGGGAGAACTAGGTTGAGCAAGGTAGGGCTTTGCAGGAAATACACAGTGGGGGGGGGGGGACCTGGGGACTGAAGGTGTATCCAAGGGAAGCATTATGGTATTGTCATGGATATTGGTACTTAAACTAGTACCAGGGGACCCTGGGCTCTCTGCTGGAAGCAACTCTAAGGAGGGCAGTGAGAGATGGGAACAGGGCATGGGATCTGTGCTTGGGAGGTTGTGGTTGGATTTAAGACTTGTTGGACCTGGGGAACTGGAACGAGGTAGTAGCTGGACTGTAGTAGGGAGGTCATGTGTGCGGTGACACTATTGGTAATGGCTAAGTCTAGGTTATGAAGTAAGATGGAAGACAAGATCGTTGGCAGGGAGGGGGTCAAGGAACTGAGGTAGCAGTGTTGGATGAACCATCTGTTTGGAAATTATAGTCGCCAAGACCAACTGTGGAAACAATGTTGGAGTGAGGAGCAAAATAGTCCAGAAAAGGAAGGAATTGGCAGGGCTGGGGGTACACTGTAGATGGTTGCAACAAGGAGAACTTTGGGGTGGTGTGGGCTGGTGGCATGACTGCCTGAGCTTCCAAGCTGGGGCACTTTGGCTTGGGGGACAGGCTTGGAAAGGGGGAGGAAAGAAGAAGCATCCAGAAAAGGCAGCGAGATGCAAGCAGGACACTTACACATGAGTGAGAGGAAGCAGCCAGCCCCTGAGCTGGCTTTGAAGAAACTCTCCCCTGGGCAGAGGCTGGTTTTGTGAGCACAAGAAGGTAAGAGGAATGATCCAAGAAGAGGCTGAAGACACATCATTTATTGATGATGGGCTAGAAGTTCTAGCCTTCTATAAAGTATGACTCGGGCTTCCCCTGGTTCTCCTCTTGCTCCCTCACCCCTGTCCCAGTACTCTCCAAGAGGAAGGATAATTTTAAATCTAAACCAGATCATGTCACTCCCCAGTTCAAAACCTGCATTGGCTTTCTCTCCTAGAATCCAGTTTGACTGTCTGACTACAAGATGAGTACATTATCTGACTCTTCCGTGCCTCTCATGCCTGTCTCTCCTCTGTTCACTCCACCCCACCAGCTTTCCTTCTGACTTGGGAATATGCCAGGCTTGTTCCCTCTTCTGGTACTTTGCACTTGTTGTTTCCTCAGTCTAGAATATTCTTCCCCAGATCCTTCCACAGCTGATCACCCAGTCTGAAATGGCCTCACCTCATTCATAATCACCTCACTGTTTTATTTTCATCATGGCCCCGTCATAAGAAGTGATCTTCTTTCTCTGCCTCTCTTATTAAAATGAAAGTTCCATGAACATAGGGTCCTTGTCTTGTTCACGATTATATTCCCAGAGTCTACAACAGTGTCTGACACAGAGTAGGTGCTCAAAAAATATACATTAAGTGAATGAAGTAGATTGAGTGATTGAGAAACTCTACCAGTGGCGGGTTGAGCTGTGTGTGTTAAGTCATATAGAATTTTCTAGACTGATGGCCCTTCCCAGCCACATCGGATCACTTAAGTTTCAAAGTGGCTTGATTCTGGCCTAAGACGAAATAAAACTAAGCCTCAGATCTGTGACTCATATTGAGTTCCCAGTACCATTCAAAATTAGGAATTCTAAAGGGGGATCTTTTCTTATAACCGTAGAGCATCCCACTGTGTTTATTTTAAATGTCACAGATTTATTTAGAAAAATAATTTATTTTCCCTTTTGAGAAGGTTGAACTTTTTTGCATATGTGTCTAGAAAATGGATTTGTTGGGCACGGGGGGTGGGCAAGAAAACTATCTTAACTTCCTTTTGATCGCGTGTTAAGAATAGGCATCTAGTATAAGCAGATAAAAAGCAATTAGATAAACAATGAGCTCTAAAAAGTCTAGTATTTTATTGTTGGAACCTCAAATCCAACCTGTGCTGAATTTGCCTGTGTGGGTGGAAAGTGAATTTTTGCAGGCTGAATATCTTGGGTTTGGAAGCAGTTTCTCAGTTTCTCCCATATTGCAAAGCATAGCACATGTGTTCAGTTATGGATTTCCACAAAACTGGCAATCCTGAACCAATGAACGGGTGAGGTTCCAAAAGTTCATTTGCAAGTTTGTTTGGCACTCAGAACGCATTTTCCCATAGAAACAATGTCATAAATTAAGTCCCAAGCCAGCCCACGAAGTGCAATTTATTTAGTTTCAACAAATATTTATCAAGTATCTACCCAGAACGCAGTGTGGGAAATGAGACAACTAGGTGTTACTGAGAGAAATCAGATGCCATTCTTGGCCCTAAGAATTCTCATGCCAGCTAGGGAGACAGACATGTCAATAACCCATATGCATTCATTCAGTCATACATCCAATTAACAAATATTTATTGAGCACCTGTGATGTGATGAGGCCTTTGCTGGGGGCTCGGGTTATAGTTCTTTTTTGCCTATGTAGAGCCTTCGGTCTCGTGAAGAGTGTAGACAAGTGTATCAGTCAGGTTTCTGCTCCAGTGATACTGTGTTAACAAACTCTTAGGGCTTAGAAGACTTGTTTTTCTTGTTCATGGGTCCACTCCAGTGGGGGTAGGGATGTCGTCTGCCTCAAGGTGCAGGTTGAGAGGCAGATTCCGGTTGTGTTCGCACATCTCCCGTCCTGTACATACCATTGTCCAGGCAGACAGCAGAAGTACCAGAGGCCATGCTAAGCTGGACAGCACGTTCAAAGCCCCTGCTCATGTGTTTGCTGGGGCTCCATTGGCCAACACAGCCCATAGCCAAGCCCAGCATCAGTGGGGTAGGAATATGGTCTGCCTACTCCCGTGGGAGACGATGCAAAGAAGGCAAAGTGTAGGAATGGGTCCTTCCAGTACAGGAGAGCCTGAAGAACCGGACACAGCAATCCAGTCTACCTCAACAAGGAAAAGAACTATCCATCCACCAAGAAGTAAATAGTGTATATGATAAGGGTTCCCACAGAGGCAGGGGAGGATTCCATGGGGGCACATAAAGAACATCTAACCCATCTTCAAAGTGAGGCAAGTTTTGCTGCAGGAAGGAATGTCTAGGCTGAACCTGAGGCCCGAGCAGATTTCAGCCAGGTAAAGCCAAGCCAGGTGACCAGCTGAGGGAACAGGTGCACCAAGGCCGGCGGCTGCAGGAGCTCCTGGTCTGGTGGTCAGTGTGCATGGAGCATACAGCCTTGGGGTGGGGGGTTGGAGGGGGAGCTGTTGAGAAAGTGGCATGGCTACAGGAGCCGTGGAGGACTGGTCCCATAAGCCGTGTAAAGAATTTCCATTTTATTGGAAGGACTTTGGGGAGCTATTGCAGAGCTTTGATTAGAAGAATGACCAGATCGGTTGTGTGTTTTAGAATAAACATTCTGGTGAAGATGGATTGCAGGGGACCTGCTGGTTGCTGGAGGACCTCTTAAAAGGTGACTGTAAACCAGCAAGAGATGGGGAACTGGTCAGAGGGTTGATAGTAGCGATGGGAAGATCTCAAGAGCTCAAGACTCAGGACTCCCGATTCAAGAGCTCTTTGGAAGATAGAATTGACAGAATTTGGCATTTAATTAGATTCCCCCTTGAGTTTGACACAGTCAAAATAGGGTTATAAAATGAAAAATAAAATATCAAGGTGGCCACAGCTACTGGTTTTTTTGGAATATGTGTTCTTTCTCTCTGATCTAAGTCCTCATAAAGACAATAAAGAAGTGCCACCCAAGGGATAGATTCCTACCGTCCCACGCATTGGAGTAGGCATTAGATTGGAGCCCAAAGGATGAACCCGGAAGTCAGAGCGGGAGGACTTGGGAGTGATGTCAGAGCTGAGTGTCAGAGGGCTCTGTGGGGTGAGTTCCTGCTCTTTTCCCAGCAACACAGTGACCTTGGTGTTGAGATGGTGGAGGAAGGAGTGAACAGTGTCATTACTGAGCAGGAATGTTTGGGAGGCACGGTAATGCTGGGGGTGACTTCCGCTCTGGCGGAGGGGAGTCCAGCCAAGGAGGAAGAGTACAGGGCCTGGAGTCAGCTTGCTTGGGATTGAACCCAGGTTTCTTTGTGACCTGCAGGTTTTCTTATCTTCATGTGCGGATCTCCTCTTCAATAAAGTAGGGTTAATAATACCTTAAAGGAGGACTGAGAAGATTAAATCAGATATGCACAAAAAGACCTGGACACACAATGCCAGAGTCCTAGTTAGGACTCAAGCAATGCTAGCTCTGGTGATGGTGGAAGCCCAGAGGAGGGAGCTGTGGCTTGTAACCAAGGCTGGGGCAGGCTTCACAGAGGAGGTGGCATTAAATTTAGGCCTTGACCAAAATTAGTACAGGAGACAACAGGTGTTGGCGAGGATGCAGAGAAAGGGGAACCCTCTTGCACTGTTGGTGGGAACGCAGGCTGGTGCAGTCACTCTGGAAAACAGTGTGGAGGTTCCTCAAAAAGCTAAAAATAGAACTACCCTATGGTCCAGCAACTGCACTACTAAGTATTTACCCAAAGGACGTGAAAATACAGATCCAAAGGAATGCATGCCCCCTGGTGTTTATAGCAGCGTTGTCAACAATAGCCAAACTCTGGAGAGAGCCCAAATGTCCCTCGACTGCTGAATGGATAAAGATGTGACAGACAGATAGACACAGACACACAGACACACACACACACACACAGGAATATTACTCAGCCATCAAAAAGAATGAATTCTTGCCATTTGCAAAGACAAGGACAGAGCTAGAATGTATTTTGCTAAGCGAAATAAGTTCATCAGAGAAAGATGAATACCATCTGATTTCACTCCTACGTGGAATTTAAGAAACAAAATGGATGAACATTCACGAGGGAGATAAAAAGAGGGAAACAAATCATGAGAGACTCAATGATAGAGAACGAGCAGGGTTGACGGAGGGGGAAGGGGTGGGATGGATGGGGGATGGGTTTGAAGAAGGGCCGTCCTGACGAGCACTGGGTATTATGTGTAAATGATGAACCAGTGAACTCTACTCCTGAACCAACACTGAGCTGGATGTCAACTAACTAGATCGTAAATTGTAAATTATAAATTGTAAATTTTAAAAAAAGATTAAACAAAAAATGAGGCCCTGAAGCCCAAGGGAACAGGGAACGGAAGGCATCTTAGAGGATCCGGGACAGGGAGTGGTCTTCTGAGGGAGTGACAGGCTGGATAGTAGCCCTAGAAGCCAGAGGGCATGGGGGTTTGGGGGGGGACCAGGGTGTGAAGGGGGTCTGCATATTAGGGGGTTCCGGAGACCCATGAAAGGGTTTTCAGCAGAGGACAGCATCATCTTTGTGTTTTGAAAAGATCATCCTGGGGCACTTGGGTGGCTCAGTGGGTTAAGCCTCTGCCTTCGGCTCAGGTCATGATCCCAGAGTCCTGGGATCGAGCCCCGATTCTGGCTCTCTGCTCAGCAGGGAGCCGGCTTCCTCCTCTCTTTCTGCCTGCCTCTCTGCCTACTTGTGATCTCTGTCTGTCCAATAAATGAATAAAATCTTAAAAAAAATAAAAAATAATAAAAAGATCATCCTGATGGCAGGGTCCAGCACTACCCCAAGCATCAGCTTCATCAGACTCCCCAGCCGCATACCTTCCAGGCTCCACTGTCCTGCGGCATGTCTGTCTCATAACCAACGAGCTTATCTCCCGTCTCCTCCTGAGTCATCCACTTGGCCGCTCCTTCTCCAGCTTTCATGCACTTCCCACCAGTCCCAGCATGACCATGGGGCTCAGCGTGCTCTGGTCCCAGTCACATAAGGGAATCAGGGCTGGTCCTCTTCAGAAAACGGGCTGTGCAGGAAAGGCCAGGCTTCTTTTCTGTCCTACCCTGTCATGCCCCACTCTGCACAGGGACTGTGTAGGGTCAGGCTGCTAATCAGCAGGCACATTAACTAAAGGGTGTCTTAGTGCCTCTGGAGGATTCGTGTAAGCCTGACACTCGCCCATATTCTTCTACAGGTTTCTTCCATGTAGACACGTGGAAAACCTTTGAGCAGCCCCCACCAGCTGCTGCTGGTAGATCATTCCTTGACCTGGCATGACAATGGGGCTCTCTGGCTAGTTCCACAGTCAGCCTTCCTGAAGGAGTGGGAGTACCAGAGGGGATTTTGAATACAAGAGAGAAAAACAGAAATGTGACTGCTAAACGAATTTGTCCCCAGTAGCCTGGAGTAACAAATAAACAAGCAAGAAAGAGTTATAGGATTGGCTTATGGCCCTATCCAGTTCCTTACACCGCTGTCCTGTTGGGTCTGCCTGCCCTCGCTCCTCCAAGACATTCTCACCTCAAGCCTCCCCGGCCATTTTTTTGACTCTAAGGGCCATAAGCTGTGACTGCTCAAAAACTCGACCGAGGTAACCTTTGGGGCATGGCAACCCATAAGCACACTCTTGCGAGGTCGGCATTCCTGCGGCCGGGTCTGACCTCCTGGGCGGTGGACAGTGCGCGACAGAGATGCCTACTGAGGGCTTTCTGTAGAGGAGCCCCTGGGGTGTGCCCACAGACCCTTCAGGACACAGTCGCAGTGCGCCTCCTCCGAGAAGCCTGCCCCGACTCCAGGCCCACTCTTCGTGGGTGGGTGGGGGGACGTGCTCACTCTACACCAGACACTGTGCCCTGCGCCCCGTGCCCTATACCTGTAGTCCTCCTGCTGCCCTGTGAAGTCTGTACTAGGACCATCCCCACATTAGGGAGGAGGAAACAGCCTCAGGTTGTATGTTCCTTTCCCACTACTGCGGTAACAAAGGATCACAACCTTAGTGACTTAGAACATCAGGCATTTATTGCCTTACAGTTCTGGAAGTCAGAAGTCTGCAGTGGGTTTCCCTGGGCTACCATCGAGGTGATGAAAGGGTGGTGTTTCCTCTGGAGGCCAGAGGGAGAATTCATGTCCTTGTCTTTTCTAGCTTCTGGAGGAGACTGCCCACCTTAGCCCATGGCTGCTTCTGTGTCTTCCAAGTCGGCAACATAGTCCCTCACATCTCTCGGGCTCTGAAATCTGTTTCCATCGTCATGTCCCCTTCTCGGACTCTGACCTTCCTGCCTCCGCTCGATCCCCCTGTGACTACTTTGGGTCCGCACTGATCCTCCAAGACAATTTCCCCATCTTGAGATCCTTAATCTGCAAAGTCCTTTTAGCTGTTCAGGGGAACATATGCCCAGGTCCCAGGGATGGAGACATGGGTGTCTTTGGGGGTTCCATTGATGTCGGGTCGCACAGGTAGCAGAACCTAGCTCAATCTCCAGAGTCAGTGCCTTCACCTACCGCTGTAGGGAAAGGGAAGGGGAACAAGGAAGGGATATTGTCCCTGTGGCAATAGAGGGAAGAGCTAGGTCTAAAAAGACCCTTGGTGGATGACAGGCTCTGCCTACCAAAGACGACAGGACTCAGAGCCTACCTGACTTATAGAAAGCCTTCCACCTTCAAAGTGTGAGCATCCCTGCTTTCAGTTAGCAAGTATCTGTCAAGAACCTAATGTGTGGCCGCCGCTGTTCTAAGCACTAGGATTCTGCCACAGGGAACGGCACAGCCGTAAGTCTTTGCCCTCGTGGAGGTCCTTCTGACGGGGTGTTGCCTTCCTAAGGCTGCCCTAGCCTAGGACCACAATGTAAGGGCTTACAACACCACAGATGCATTCCCTCACCTAGAAATCCGTAGGGGGTTCCTTGTGTTTCCTGGCTCTCTCATGACACGGGCTTTTCCTCTTTGTGTCTCCAGACCTCCCCCCACTTTCTCTTTTCCAGGCGCCGGTCACTGGGTACCTTGAATCCAGGAGGCTCTCCTCCTGGAATCCTTGCATTACATCTTCACAGACCCTCGTTCCAAATCAGGTCACCTTCTGAGGTTCTGGGTGGACGTGAATGTTGAGGGAACGTGGTTCAACTCACCCCACGAGGGAAGAGGGACCGTGTGAGTGTGAAGAAAGAGAGAGCACGTCAGATGGTGATCAGTGTTCTGAAGAAAAATACAGCCGAGGACAGGGGTACGGGGCTCCTGGCTGGAGGCACCAGAGGTTGCTGTTGGAACCTGAGTGGTCCCCGAAGGCCTCACTGGAAGGACGTGTCTGAGCCAAGACTTGAGCTGGAGATGTCCCCCTTCATGGGTATGGCCACTGCCAGCCAAGTGGCCAAGAAGAGAGTCTCAGACAGGTTGTTCTCATTCTGTGTTTGCTCCCCTCTCCTCCTGATCAGGGGTGTGTCCTCATGCTTGCAGCCTGGACAGTGACCCTCCTAGATGGTCCAGTGCCATGCGGATGGCAGCGATCATGGTAATCATGGGATCTGGCGGCGACCTCTCCTTCTTGGGTGAGGACCCCAGTGTGCCGACTAATTGTGTAGAAGCGAGTAGGACAACTCTCTGTAGGGTGGAAACAGTGGGGAGTAAAGAGGAGTATGATTCTGGACCTCAGGGCAGTCCTGAACTACCCTGGCTGAGGCCCAACCCATGCATCTGGGTTAGCAAGAATGCTGAAAGGGATTTGGGGGCCTTCTCACAGTGGAGGGGGGGTCCCAGGTGAACCCAGATCCCCTGGGTTCTTCTTGATCACCTCCGCTGTCAGGAGCTGTGAACAAATCCTACTCCTTTCAAAGCAGAAGGTGGAGAGAGGATGAAATCATCGAGGGGCACAGCCCTTGGTACCCTGAGAGCTGACAGAGGTCGACCAGGGAGAAGGCTCACTTTACTCAGAAGCCAGTTTTATTTGGAAGTGCTGGCCGCCGAGGTCCAAAGAAACTGCTTACCCACACCATCTCTTTAATTGATGTTCTCTGACTTGGAACAAGGACCATTAGGAACGCCCCTTTTAGTAAATACATGTTTTAATGGAATAGATTTTTTTTTTTTTTGAAATGACCTTATCTCAGGCAGCAGGCACTTTCATAAGTATGTATTGATTGGCTTTTAAAAATTCCTCAAATGTTTTCACTTGTCTCTGTGACCTAGAAGATGTCCTGTTCCCAGCACCTTCTCCAGCTTCAAACACAATGTTCCCATCTTCTTTGGAAGCCTTCCAGGCGGCCTTTCATGGTTTTGCTTTTGTAATGTTTTGTAAAGCTGAGGTGCTTATGTTTGGCTGTATAGAGAGGCCCGATGAGGGCCTTCGGTATTTGTCCCAGGAAGAGGGGCCACCTGCGTTCCCAGTGGAGAAATGGAGGCCCAGAGTGGCAAAGGCATGTGGGGGCAGAGCAGCTTTGAGCCCAGATCTTCTTGACTCAAAAGGCACCCTTTTCCCATGTTTATTTCCACATTATGTATTTTTAAAAACCCTCCCTTAAATTCTTCAGCTCGTGGTTTGTGTTTGGAAGTAAAAAAAAAAAAAAAAAAAAAAAAAAAAAATGCCAGCTTCAGTAAACTCATCACCCACAAAAGAACCACATGGGGTGCAGGCTACAGATCCCTTTTGTGTGAGGGTTTCAGTCTGCAAATGTGTCTTATGTGTGCTAAATAGCTCTGAGTTTTAAGACAAAGGCTGGTTTTCCACCAGGCCAGTTAACAGGCCAGCCCAGTGAACAAAAATCAATGAAACAACTTACGCTGGTATCATGGAGACATAGTCAAGAATTTTAGTCACTTTAAAATTGAATTCTTAATTCAGTGCGGCTAACGCTTGTTGCATTCGGGCTGTGGGTCGGGCCCTGAACGAGGCCCTTGGGGAAAAGCGACGAATGAGGCTCTGCCCCGGAGAAGCTCACAGGTTAGGGCGGAAAGCGTCCACCAAGCCAATACTGTCCGTACACCGTGGAAAGGGCTTCTAGGCGGTGCTTGAGGCTGGGGAGACCCCAGAGAGCCCTTTTGTCTTGGGAGGAAGGCACAATGTGATTGAGAATCCTCCAAGAAGCTTTGAACTGGGGCTGCCTCCTTATGGAGGAAAGGTATGCTGCATGTTGACCCGGCACATGTGAGTGATGCCGGAGGGCTGTCCGGAGAGCCCCACTGCCCCGATCCCTGCCTCGTCATTACCATTTTGTGTTTGCATAGCTTAATGTCATCCAAATGCTTGCGTGAAGTCTGTTTCACTTGCCGGAGTAATAAGTATCACAACAATGACTACTATATACTGAGGCAGTATTGTAAGCCTCAATTAAATAGATGCACATTTTGCTAACAATCCCATGAGGTAGAAACCATTAATATCTGCATTTCTGCAGGTGGACAGCCCGAGACACAGAGGGGGCACATGACTTGCCACGACACTGGTGTGTAACTGGCAGAAGCATTATCCCCTTTGTGTGCTAGCCAGTCTGTCCTTTAGTCAATTCCTTGCAGAGAACAGAGTTCCAAGCTTTAAGTGGAACATGCTGTTCCTTCTCCCTGGAATGCTGTTCCTGTTATTCTTGATGTGACTTGATGGTTTTCATCCTAGACCTCTGAACTAAAATGTCACCTTTCCTGGCCAATCTGAAGTAATTCCTCTGTGCCATGTTCTTGGTTTCTGCAGAAGACCTACCTTAATTTAAAATTATTTTAAATTACTGTTTATTTTCTCGCTGGAATGTAAACTCATTAGTAGGGGGATTCTAATGGGTTGATACATTAATGTGTCCACAGTGCCAACTATGGTCTTTGGTGTCTGGTGGGTGCTCAGTAAATATTTGTGGTGCAAATGCCAAATACAGCACTAGGTCCTGGGGGGGGGGGGCAAGGTGAATGAGGTGGGTCTTTCCCTTGGGGGACCTGCTGTCTAGTGGGAGAGACAGGCAATCAGCGGTGAATGCGATGTGCTGTATACACCTGGAGCACATGTAAGGGGCCACAGGAACACAGCAGAGAGAGCTACTGCTTTGCCCGGAGCTTGGGCAGACATCATGGAGGAAGTGACTTTGAACTCGCCTTGAACAAGGAACACCATTTCACCAAGTATACTGCAGGCTCAAGGGCATTCTGGGGCCTGTGGGAGCAGCATATGCTAGGGACAGCCAGGCGTGTTTGCACTGCACATGTTAATCAAATAGACAGACTCATCAATCCACAGTTGCCTAGGGATGAGTTTGGAGAAGAAGGCAGGAGCTAGATACTAGTGCCAGGGTAGAGACATGACCGTGGAAATGTGTGTTCTAGGCTCCTGGTCATAAAAGACCCATAGGAAGAGGAGTTTGATGCTGGCAAAAGAGTGCCATTGAAGGTTATTTTAAGTAGGAAGTGCTATGATCAGCTCTGTGCTTGAGAATGACCTAGATGTCTGTCTGGAGGCTGATTGGAGGCACTAGAGTTGGCAAGGTAGGAGCCCAGCTACAAGGTGATGGATGAGGGTAGAATGTAGGAGATAACATAGAGGAATGCTTAGAATTAATAAGTCATTACCAGCTGAATCCGAGAGTTGAGAAAAAAAGCCGGAAGACCCAAATTTTCTAATTTGATCCACTGTTTGAATTACTGTTCATTGACCACGTTCAAGCAATATTTCCCAGTGTGCATGATGAGAACTTCTAAAAAAGTTAGAAGATGTTGCATCATTCATTCCTGTCTTGGAAAGTTACAAAGCACCCCAGTATAGCCAAGGCTCTGAGAAGTCCTGCAGCAGAGAGATTAGTTTAATTTTATTTGCCCAGTGTCTCCCAAACCTCTTAACAACAGGACCCTACTTTAGATACCTCCAGAACAACCCAAAGAACACTAGTTTTCTGAGAAGTGACTAAAACCTATATTTTCCTATGTGGCCCGTGCTCGAGGAGGACCTGTTGACTTTTATCTTGGCATTTATGATGCCATTATCCTGGGAAGTTCTTGGAAACTTTGAGGAATTTGGCACAGGAGTAAAGACTGCTGAGGTTCACACCGGGCCACCTGACCACTCTGCCTTACAGTTTCCTCATCCTTGCCGATAATAACAATGTCTACTTCCTGAGGGGGTTGTGAGGATCAGTGAGTTGCTTTCTGGGAAGCCCCAGGAGAAGTGCCTAGCCTGCAGGAAGAGCTCAGTAAGTGTTAGCTTCTGTGCGAGGCCATAGAGGCGTATAAATGAGACCACAGATGTAGGAAATGGCACTGCTTGGTTTTCATGTCTCAGGCACTCGGCTTGCTCACCCCGTGACCTTGGGAAAGCAATATGGTGCCTTCTGCACCTCAGTTGCCCCCATCTGTAAAGCAGGGCCAATGATCGTTCTTACTTCATAGGTTTGTTATGAAGATTAAATGAATCACATTACATGAAAGGTGGCCCTAGCATGTGAGATGGTTTCATTTTTTTTTTTTTTTAAAGGTCTTCTAAATTGCTTCTGGAATTAGCATAATTTGATCATGTAGATTCCCTTTTGGCTCCAGTGATGGAGGTCCAATTTTTCAGATTCCCCAGCACTTATTTGGATCTGGTGTTTTGGTATTCCCCTTTCCTGACTATGGGGGCCTGGATTCAGCATGTAGTTTGCCCCGGGGGGCCATCCTATTCTCTTCTATTTGGTCGAGTTTGGTTTCTTTGTCTCTTGGACTGATGATGTCAATAAGAGCCCCCATATTTTGGGGACCATCTAGCTCTTCCTCTGTGCCTTTCCTAAAAATGCAGGCATCTGCTTGAAATCCCTTAGCAGAAGACCTTGGGATGTTCTTGGAGCCAAACCTCCCCCCCACCCCCCTGGTATGGACACACCCTCCTGCTCCCTGAGACAGAGGCTGGATCGTTTTCTTGTTAAAAGTTTTCTGATATGATATCAGTATAGAATCTTTGGAATAGGTCACACCAACCCCACATTCAAGCCAATTACCTGGTATTTAGTTATGGGACTGTCTGCTTTTGGCGAACAATTAGATTAGGGGATGCTGCTGAAAGTCGAGCGGCAGGAAGTAGAAGTTACATTTCTGAGTTCAGAGTTTCCATTTCAGGGTTCTATTGCAGAGTGAGCTTTTTGAGGATGGAGGCAGGGAAGATGCCTCCTCCCCCACCATGCCCGTTTGGGCACCTGTGGGTTCTGAGTGGGAAGTTTGAGGTTCACCTGATTCCCCTGGGGGCTCCTAGAGGAAGGACAGGGTCCTAGGCTGTCTCCAGAAGAAGGGCCATGACACTGTGCTGTGGATTTTGACATTCGGAGTGAATGTCCGGGACCCAGCAGAGACTCAGGTGTGGTAGATCCTTGGGGACAGTCCTCCAGGGGTTTCCATGTATTTTTGCCAATGTTGTTATTAGCAGCTTACATTTTCTGTCAGCAAGAGTGAGTGTGATAATGTTGAAGTTGTGCAAGTTATGGGATAGTTTATGTGTTGATGTGGGATTTTTTTTTCTTTTTTTGATTGGAAGGAGGCCGAAGTCCTAGGAAAGGGATCGCCCTAGGGAGGGGCGGCTGGCAAGGTGTCTAGTTGGCACCATCCAAGCCCTGGAGCCTTCTCTGAACTGAGGCCAGGATACTATACCCTGCGGGGCACAAGAAAAAATTCCCTATTAAATTCTGTTAGGATTTGGGGCAATTTTTGCACGGTAATAAGCTTTGGGTTGCTCTTTGGGCTTCTCAAAAGGGAAGTGTTAACTCAAAGATTGTAAACAATGAAGTGTTCTGGCATGCTGCTGACCTAGTTGGATAGTCATAACTCCGAGAGCAGGTGAGAAAAGGCCTCCACGGTCCCAGGGTGTCAAATACTAATGACAGAGGAGCTCACTTACATGCCCAAATTCACTTTTATCCTAGTTTTTCAGGGCTCTGATATCTGTCACTTAACTTTTAAAACTCATATTTACAAACACTATGGTAAGTAATTTCAGGGACACCTGAATTGTGGGTCTGAAGCTTTTTGCTTATTGTAGTATTGATTATACTGCTTCATTTGGTGACTAGAGAAAAGTAGCCTTCCATTTATTTTTATATTATTTTACAAGTTTTTACCAGCAGTCGTGTATGTGACATTTATCTTGGTAGCTAAGGACCAATAGCCTCTCACTGAATGAGAAAAAAGAGAGAGAGATTTTCTGGCCTGATGGAGTCAGATTCCAAGGTTCCCTAGCCCACAGGCATTTTATCTGCCTGGGAACTTTAGGTCTTTTTTTTCTTTTTTTCAGAAGTGGGTCTCCCTGTTCTTTATGTTGGCATGAAGACAATTAATAATTTAAATCCTACCCATTAAAAAACCAGAAATAATGTATAAATATAATAGTGTAGTAATAAATTTAAAAGTCGATCCAGCTGGGCAGTGTTCCCAGACTACCAGCTGAGCAAAAATACAAATCCGTAAGGTAGGAGAAAACTGTTATAGGATGCAAATGGCCACAGTCACATTGTTTCCTGCTACTCTTTATTGCAAATGTACAGCCTTGAAGTTACATTATGGATAAATAGGTTTTGTGGGCTAAACCGGGGACCTAATCACTGTTTATAACATTATTTCTGTGGGGAGAAAGATGTAGTCCATATTACAGACAGGTGGGTAACAAGCAAAATGGGGGGGGCACAATAGGTTTGTAAATTGGGGGACTCCTGGGATTTTAACCTGTAGATGGATGTTTTGTGTTCAGGGCTAGGCCTCTCAGAATCCCCCCATCCCCCTCAAGTCCTTGCTGTCCTTTCAACCTCGAGACTCTGCCTGACTTTCTCTAATGTCAGTCCCCGGGGTGCTCATCCTGGTGTAGCCCCACCCTCCCCCACCCCTACTGGGGCCCCAGGAAGCCAGCAGGCACCCTGAATGTCTTTACCCTTTCACACCTTATTAAGTGGGTAGTTAAGGTTCATAGGAGGCCACGCAGATGGGTGACCAAGTGGGTGGCTCTGTAGGCAGATTTCTGTCGCTTGTGGCTGTGTGACGTTGGCACGTTATCTCACTTCTCCAAGCCTCTATTTCATGCCTTAAGAAGGAGGTGGTTGGGAGGACTAATGTGGGAGTGCCGCCTGTAAGCATGCGGGCCAGTGCCTGGGATAGGACAGGGTTCCCTCCTCATAGGTGCTTGCTGGGCGTGTTTCTCACTGATATTTGAGTTCACACAGATTTCCACGAACTCGGGAAGCAAACCCGTACTTTAAAAGTACTTTCTGGATTCTGAGCAGCAAACCTAGAAACAAGTGCCTGGGACCTTTCTGTTCAAGAGTTGAAGCCTGGATGGGTTTTGAACATAGTTTTGTCATGAGTTGGGGGGAGACGGAGGGGGTGGTCCATGCACTCATATAGTTGAGTGGGCAACGTCAAAGTCTGTTATTGTTTTGTTTTGTTTTTGTTTCTTGTGTTTTTTTTTTTCAAAGTTTTTATTCACTTATTTGACAGAGAGAGACACAGCGAGAGAGGGAAGAACATAAGCAGGAGGGTGGGAGAGGGAAAAGCAGGTTTCTGGCTGAGCAGAGAGCCTGATGAGGGCTCCATCCCAGGACCCTGGGATCATGACCTGAGCCAAAGGCAGAGGATTAACAATGGAACCACCCAGGCACCCCTCTGTTATTGTTTTGAATAGATGAAGCTTTACAGCAGATTTCATAGAAACTCATCAGACTAAGCCTTCTTAACTAGTTTTTTTTTCACTAAGGTGGTTCCACATACTGTGTTTTTCACCTAAGGAAAATGGTTTTCTGTTTTTAAAAAATTTTTGGTTTGGGTTTAATTTTGTTTTGTGTTCTTCAGTGTTTCCTGATTTGCAAACAGGCGAATGTCTACGTATTGGCTTTATGGTGTAGGCATGAGATCAGATGGAAATAAGGACTGGAAAAAGAGAACAGTGACTGGGAGTCTAAGGGCTTCCGGGGAGACCCTCAGTAGAGGATGGGGCCTGAGCGGTAACACAGAGGAAGGGAAGCAAATGTGTCATTTGCCTGCCATGCCCAGTCTAATCCAAATCCCATTGTCCCCTTATCTGTCGCCTGAAGAAATTGAAATGAAGCCACTTAAGAGATCAGCCTACCTGAGAGCACTTCACTGAGGATCAGCCTCACAGGGAGAGCTGTGTCTGACTGCGAGGTTTTAATTTCATTTGGGCAAAGGTTTAAGTGTCTGCACCACCTGACCATTGCTTTTGTGACACATAGGAGGGGATAATTTCAAAATAACTGCTTTTATTTTATTCAAATGTGGGGGCTATAAGATCTCCCGCTCCTGAAGAAATGTGAATGTGTGGGTAACCTGCTGTCATGAAGGTTTTATAATCTGCAATATTGGAGAAGTAATAAGATGTTGTTGTTGGTTGACCATCTGGTTGTACATTCTTGGTGTCACGGTTTGCTATTTCATTTTTTAAAATTTATTATTTTTACTGACGAGAAGCAAGTAATGAGAGTTTAGAAATTTCAGAGGTGTTTTAGAAGCAAGAAATTTAGGTTAATTGCTTAACATGGTTAGATTTTGTTTCTACCTTGTACAAAATGGGAAGTAAAAGGTTGGCTATATATTTTTTTCTTTTTTCCCCCCCCAAAGATAAACTGGAAACTCCTAATCTTTTCCTCTCTGGCCCCAGATTGGACCTTTGAGCTTCTATTAAAAACAGTCTCTTTGTCATAAGGAAGAGTCTGACATAAATTAGAAGAAAATTTTGGAAAGAAAAAGCACACACAGAAAGGACCTATAGAGATTTCATATTTTATCTGTCCATTCAGAAATATTTATTGAGATCCCAGTATTTGCATATTGTGCTGCCAGACCCTGAGGGATTTGTAGAAGAAATCTTAAAGTCATTCTCCCTTCCTTTGAGGAGCTTAGTGCTTACTTGGGGGTGGGGGGGAGATGACAGCGACATATGAAACAGTTAAGTTGTAATTAAACACAGCATATGATTAAATACCAAAATGTATAGTTCCAACAAGAAATGCTATGAGTTCAGCAAGGGGGGGGGGGGTGATAACTCAGTGGCAGTACTGTGTTCTGCCTACAAATTGGCACAGTACAGCACTATTTGTATGAAATATCTTACACTTGTTTTTTTGGCAGCCTTAGGCCTTGACTTCCAGGCAGCATTAAGAGCCCACGACAATATTTGTACTCCAGTCTCCCCAGAACTGGCTTTTTGTTGTTTTGTTTTCAAACAGACAGAGTCTTAGACAAACCAGAGTGCCCAGGAGAGGCTGGGACTTTTGACAGTCATAACCCCTTTCCAATATAGAATAAGAAACCAGCTCCGTCATCCTGTTTTTCAATCCAGCCGCACTTATCCCTTGGTGGCAAATGCTCCCTGATACCGACAGGCCATTTAATTTGAACTTAATGTCCGTGACGGACGAGCTAGCCATCAAGGGTCGGATGAATTGATGGCTTTGGAAAAGTGCTGATGAAAATCCCCATGGTCAGGACATTGGAGAAGGAGCCCACACAGACGTAGGGGAGTTTGGACGCAGATGTGCTCCCAGCAAACAGGGTTCCCCAACCCTTGCTCAAAGTACTGTGCCCGAGGATGATGCTTAATGAAACTCACTGGCTTCCTGTTCTATTTTTGTCATATTCAAATGAGCATAGAGCTCAGAGATGAAGCCACGGGGCCTACATTTGTACAAATTGAAAAAGGAGAGGAGAGGAAGAAGAGGAAGTAAAATGCTTATGAAGTCTGATGCCCTTTCAGGGACCACATCCCACCCCTCTCCGACCCTTGGAGGGACAGATGAATGCCTTCATCACTTGGCTGCTTTTCGATCTTGTGATTCATGAATTTTCCATTTCTTTTCAAACTCACGGTTGCTGGGTCTCCTCAACCCCTCCATTTTAACCTCAGGCCTTGAGGAGGCGTAGATAACAAGGATGTTCTGGTCTCTTGATATTATCCAGTGGAATAGTTGTGGAGTTCAAGGCTTTTGAGCATAACACAGCCCTTGCTGTTCCTTCTTTTTGTCAGGTTGCTGGCCTTTCTGGTGAGGCAGGAGCTCCCAAGTGAGCGTGACCTAGAGTGGCCGAGACAGCCAGCAAAAGAGTGCACCCCACTCTACCCCCCCCCCCTTAGCTCCTGGTCATGTTTATTAGAGGACTTGGCCCCAACCACAGCTTAAGATTTATTTGGGACATCCTCTGCGCTGCCAGACTTGGGAAAGTGGCCCTGGAAAGTGTTGTTCCCATATCTTTCGATATAATTGGGTGTCTGTCTAAATAAATGCTTTGTAGCAGATGGTTATAGAATGGCTTATCACATTCTTGGGGAAGACTCTGCCCTCGAAATATTTATATTTAATTCTCGGACTACAAAGTAGAAGATAGCCTTATTAGTGTCTTAATAACAGAAAGATTCCCATAGTAGGTTGATATTCTGGGAATGAGCCCCAGACCTAAAATTTATATAATATGTAAACCATTTCTTGGACTTGTCCTTTGCACCCGGGTTTTTCTTGAAGGGAGCTCTTTAATTTTAGAATCCACGAGAGGATGTGCTTTGGGTGTGTTTAATGATGTCATCCCGAGAGAGGCCACAGGAGCCAAAGTTCAGCGTGTTTTCTGCATTGGTTTTCTGCTTGTAGACATGATGGAAAAAATGCTCTGCTCTGGTCCCATTGCTTTTCATGGTTTTAGCATCACGTTCCCATTCTCGCTCAAAATCAATAACCCTCTGCACAGAGCCTGCCGTTCTGTACTGAAGCCAAGTATGAGATATTTTAACTAATGCATGTGTGGGGTTGCTGTTTTGTTGCCTTTTCCTTTTTTGGATAGGTGTACTTTTAAAGAAGATTGTGTACACCCAGAGAACCATGAAAACTGGCTGGATATTTCGTCGGGAGCTAAAAAGTGCCCTCAAATTAACCTATTCCGAAGCAGTAAAGATAAGGTAAGAGGAAAGATTATAACTTGTCTCTGTTGTCTCATTTTGCACAATTGATGCTAACTTCCTTCTGTGTGTGAATTATCTTCTAGCATTAAAGAAGCTTAGTTAGGAGAGTCCATTCATTTAGTTACTAATACTGAATGCCTGGCAGATGCCGTACTCTGGGCGAGATGCTAGAGAAATAGCAGAGAACAGAGAGATGGTGAGCTGCCCTCATGGAGTCTGTTGTCTTGTAGAGCTGAAGACTACCCTCATTCATTGAATTTAAAGAAAAAAAAAGAACTATTAATGTAGTAGAAAAATGTATTGTTTAAAAAAAGAAGAAGAAGAGAGTGCAGATTCATGGTCAAAAAGATTACTTAAGGGACGCCTGGGTGGCTCAGTTGGTTAAGCAGCTGCCTTCAGCTCAGGTCATGATCCCAGTGTCCTGGGATCGAGTCCCACATTGGGCTCCTTGCTCCACAGGGAGCCTGCCTCTCCCTCTGACTCTGCCTGCCACTCTGCCTGTGCTCGCTCTCTCTCTCTGACAAATAAATAAATAAAATCTTTAAAAAAAAAAAAAAGATTACTTAAATGTGACTTAAGGGTAGAATGTTATTTTATGGCCCTTCCCCTAATGCATGCAGGCTTCTCCTAGTAACTGTCTTATATATATGGCTTTAAGCAGTACTGGGAGAGAGGGCAAGAAACCACCATGGCCAGTGAATATTACAAATGTGGTCCCTTGGAAATCCAGTGGGCTCTTGTTATGGCCATACCACCATTGGCAGGCCCTCCGCCCTGTCACTGGCCAAGAGAAAGGACGCAATGAGAAGCATATGACTCAAACATCTCATTCACGCACGGTCCATGCCCTATGGGAATATGGAATTCCTGCCTTGTAATTTCAGCAGTGCTGTAAGGAGACATTTTCTCCCTAATTATAGTTCTTGTATTATGAATAATTGTACAGAATCCCCATCAGCAGCCAGTTGACCTGTCTGTTGAGCTTGCTCTGTTTTATTTGAATGCCACATTAACAAGGAAATGGGCCACTTTCTCTTTTCCCGTACACTTTGCCATTTCAAATAGCAAGAACCATACCACTTAAGATGATTTAACATTTAATAAAGGAGAGCCAGAGCATTTAATGAGTGATAAATAATAAAAGAATAAAGCTTTCAAGTCATAACTGATCAGAACTTACGGATTTAAAGTTATTTGGCTGTTACCACTTTCTGTTGCCTTCCGGCAGGTTGGGGTTGGGGGGGAGGCTGTGAAAAAAGAACTTTCAAAGCCTTCATCCAAAACTCCACCAGCCCTGAGTCAGACTGAAAAAATTGTGTGAAGAAGATGCTTAGGTATCTCAGCATAGGTGTGGTCAAATTTTTCTCTTATCAGTCTTAAAAATAGCTAACTTTGGTTCTGATAGAGAATGATTTTTTTTTAAAAAATGATGTTTGAATACACCCAGGGCTCTGATAAATGGTTAAGATTATGCAAGATTTTTTTTAAATCATTTTGAAAATTTTAAGGGTGCCACTTCAGCTCAGGGTAGTAAGAGAAAGTAGCTTGTTTATTGTATGAAAGATGCTGCTTATGCAATTTGCTTACCAATCTTTGGACTCGTTGGTATAAATTAATCACCATTTCTATCTAGTTTGGAACATTGCAAAAAATATTTACCACCCAGACAACCACTAGTGCTTTCTTCTCTACCCAAATCCCACTGTGGTTTACCCAAATCCCTGTAGAAGCTTCCCACACAACCATTACCTTGCTCTCCAGCTACCATTGCTCTCAAGGTAAAGGAGATAAGAATTTAGTAATCTGAGTAAAGTTCATCTTTGAAACCAACTTTGGACTGATTATTTTAATAACATTGATAAGACGTGATGCCATCGCTTAGTCATATTGTCTGAAAATATTTCCTACTCTTGTGGTCATCTGTGACTTACCCTAACGTTCCAGATCTTTGTTGATTTAAGTAATACCGGATCCTGATCTACAGAGATGGCTGTCTATAGCTTGGGTCAAAGAGTGTTGGCTACCTGCCCACCATATGCCTAGTAACATTCTAGTAGCTTTCTGAGTCCAGAAAGACCCTGATATAATGCAGAGCCTCTGCTTCCAAGAAGCATCATCTCTTTACACAAATCAATTAGAAGATTGTATATCCTCATCCTCATTACAGAATCGGCATTAACAAGAAATAATTGGAGCAATTCCAGTTGGCTTGGAGGGATTTCGTGAGGTTTTGTTGAGCAAAAACAGCAAGATGCAGAAAAGTATGTGTAGCATGATCTTGTATTGATCAAAAACTCAATATATGCTATTGATATATATAGCATATATGATATGCTATTGATATAGCATGATCTACTGTATATGTTTATGTCTCTATATAATTATTTGCGCATGAAGAAAAAATATGAACGAATTCTTACTAGGTCGTAAAAATGGGCTCTCCTGATGGCGGGACTGATGATGTGGTGAGAGGGAAGGCTGAGACAAGTAGGAAAAAAAAAAAAAGAAAAATGAAATTCTCACATACACAAACACAAAAAGGATGTGTGACATCCCATTTTTGCATTATGCAAAATCATTTGTTTACCTATAAAGAGATTGTAACAATCAGTGAAAATGGCTAATACTAATAAAAACAGAAAAGACAGAAATAGAAGTATCTCCTACAAACAACAGGACTCTTAAGGCAGAAATACCAAAAACATTCTTTTACAAATCAGATTGAAAACAAGGACTTCCACCATCACTGATGCAACGAGCATTGTTTTTAAAGTTGTGTTTGGTGCAGTAACACAAGAGACAAGTAAGATATAGTTATGGGAAAGGAATAGATTAAAAAGTATCCCTATTTGCTCATCTGAAGTGGTTGTATATCTTCCAAATCTAAATATATTAGCTTTTAAAATTACTCTAATTAAAATAAAAGTGCTAAATGTTCAACAAACATTCAAATATCAATAACATCAAGTGAGGTAAAGGAGTTAAGGTCAATTAATAAAAGATCCCGTTCATCGACAATAACCAAAATACTCAGGCATGAACTTAAAGGGTGAGGTGTATACCTTATATTTTAAAATCACTTTCACTGGAAGATACATGTTGAAGACAGCTACCAAAAACAGAAATTTGGGCTATGCAATAGCTTGCCTTAAACGTTTTTTCTAATGGTAATTAGTGGGGCAGTGGTCTATTGCAGCTGTTTATAACTCACGATAGAAAAACCTTACCAATAAAAAAAAAAAAGCATAAATAAAAATAAAAGCAAAACACACAAAGTATTTTCTTGGAAGTTAGGAAAAAACATCTTGAATACATCCAGACACATACTACGTATCTGGGCAGTAAGCTATCATAAAAATGTCATTTTTTCCTCAACCTATTTTCTAGATTTCATGTCATCCCAGTGAAGATTGGAATTAGACTTTTTCTTAAAAGTAATATAAATTTCAGCTGGAGTACTAAGAACTGGTCAAGAATATCCAAAATGTATTTTGGAAAAACAGAAATGTATTTAAGCTAGACCATTTCCATACAATTATAAACTTGTAGATAGCAACAATAACTCAACCCATGATTCTGTTTAAAAGTAGGAATATAGATCGTGGGAATAGGCTACAAAGCTCAGAAATAAATGTAAAAATTGTAAGATCAGATATCATAAACTAAGAAGGAACAAAAGAATTATTTCCTAAAAGAGGCTGAGATAACAGACTTACAATATGGAAAGATAACAATTCGTATTTTACATTAAATATAAAAATTTAAGCTAATTAAGAAATTAATAGAAAAAGCTAACCCTAAAAAACAGAAAATAGAAATGGGCATCAGATAATTGGAAGTATAATTTCCTTAGCTCTGAAGCAATGTAGTATGCATTAACAAAGGGAAAACATTCATATACTTGTCATTTCAAAATATATAACAAGAAAGATAACTAAAGCACAATTCAGGAAAACATTTGCAGCAGGCAAGATATTCATTGCAAGATATTAAATCCAGGAGAAATTAAAAAGATAAACACCAAAGAGTGGACAAAAGCTTACATTCTCACAAGAGGAGGTTTAAAGAGTTAGACATAGTTAGGGGAATATGTTCAACTTCACTAGCTATCTAATAAATACAAATTAAAGTGATAAGATATGCTAACATCTGGCATTGGCAATGCCAATTAGTACAACCTTTTTGGAGAGCAATTTGCTGTTCTGTTTCAAAAGTCATAAGTATATTCATTTTATTTGAAACACTAATTCCAGGCTTTAAATTCTGAAGAAGTAACTTGAAAGAAGCAAAAATGTAAGCATGCAGATGCCATTTCGGTAGTTTTGTAGACTGAGAAACCTGGAAATAACCACATTGTTTGGCAATAAGCAGAATGGTTAAGTAAAATAAGGTCTGCCAACCTGCTAGAATGTTGTGCAGCAAGCTCTCTGGCTCTGGGGGAATTACCAGCTAATTGACATTCAAACTCTCTATTTCATTTGACTCTTTGTGTCTTCATTCCCTCTCTATCCAGCTTAGTTGGGGAAGGAGCTGTCAACCTGATAAGGATTCCCAAGTCAGGTTTATTAAGCCAGGTGTCAGCTTTTTATCCCTACTTGCCTGGAACCCACACTCACACAAAAAATACCTTCAGATCCCTGGCTACCTACCCTCTCCTTCCACTGCACTTGAAAAAACTTGCTATTTTCAGGTCAGCTCCAACCTGGCTTCTGCTCCAGAGTTCCCTGTAACTGTTCTTGCTGAGATCACTAGCGAACTCCTTGTAGCCATTCCAGCAGACACTGTAAATCCTCCTCTTACTTCATCTGTTGGCTGTGTTCTTGAAACCTCTCCCATTGCCCTTGCTCCCTTGGCACACCCTGTCCATGCTCTCTTCCTTCTCTCTGGCCATGCCTCAGCCTCCCTTGCTGGCTTCATCTCTCCTTGACTCCAAATACTGGAGTTGTTTTAGACCCCGTTTGGACTCTTCCTGTGGTTAGCTCTCTACTTTCTCTAAAGACCATTTTATCCACTCCCTCGTCTTCATATCTCGTCTCTGTGCTCATTGTCTCCTTTATCTCTAGCCCAGATTGCCCCTCTGAGTTCCAGGCCCATATCTAACTTGACCTATCTCTTGATTATTACACAACTATCTTGAACTACAGGCAAACACAATTGAAATCTTGCATTTTCCACCCAAAGTCTGCCTCTCCCTCGGTGTGTCACATCTCAGTACACGGTACTTCTTTCCATCTGCTTTCCTTACCCAAATCCTCCATATCCACAGGCTCTACTTCTCGTCCTGCCCCATGCTACTGCTAAAGAGTATCCTGAATCTGTCAGTTCTTTCCTTCTCTACTGTACCATCCTAGCCCAGGCTTCTATCCCAGCTTGGAGATCTCTTCACACCAGATGGCCATCCAGTTTCTGAAAGGTGACATCCCCATGTTTCTGCTAGACTATAAGCTCTTCAAGGGCAGGAGCCACAGCTATTTTGTTCACTAAAGCACTTAACACCTTGCACCGCCCTTGGCGTGTGTTAAGAGATTGATAAATAGGGAACCAATAAATGCAATGATTATGGTTACGTAAAAGCTATGTGAGAATTGGAAGGAAATATGGAAAATTTGATTTCATAAGAATTTCTGATTCTGTTGTTGTAGCATTTGAGTAATGAAATAAATTTAAGGCCTGTATGCATACAGGATAATATATGATCATGTGTTGAGATGTGTGTGCATCTGGGTCGAAGGAAGCAGCATGAATGAGAGCTCAGCCATTTATTGGAGGTGAGCTAGTGGGAGTAGTCTGGGTTTCGTTTTGTTGTTATGCTCTAGTCTGCTAGAGATGGTTGGGTTTCAGTCTAGGTAAGGCTGGATTATAAGAACTTTCCTTCTCTGGCAAGTTTTTACGGCTGAGAAACAGAGTGTCTTGAAAATGGAAAGATGGTGCTGACCCCAGGACTAGATTAGATGTAGCAAGCTTATTTGAGGACAAGAGACAGCAGAGTTTGAAGCTGGCCATTTGGAAAGTCCAGGTGAAAGTCAGAGGTATAACAAAAGATGAACACCTCCCAGGGTGTCTGGGGCTATGGCTCTTCGTCATAGGTGGCAAGTTACCACTCCCCTGCTCCCATCTTTCTAATGCTTAGCCCACCTTCCCACCAGATCCCTTTCATGCACCTGCTGCCAAAGGAGTCTACCACTGGTGTATTAATTCCTTGAATTTCCTTTTTTTCCCCTGACTTTCATTTTCTTTTTTTTTTTTTTTTAACTGAAATGCAATCACCTAACATTGTGTAATTTTAAGATGTACAATGGGTTAGTTTGATACATTGATCTATTGCCATACAATTACCACTGTAACATTAACATCTCTGTCCCATCACACCGCATTACTTTTTTGTGGTGGGATAACTTTCCTCTTTCAATATGAGCACTGGCTGCCTAGTTTGTTTAGGTAATTCCTTTTGGGAAGAAGTTGCTTTAGGGGAAATTTCAAAGTTTTCTCTTTGTGTCCATCTGTGTACACACACATACATATAGCCTCCCACCCCAAAACTCTGATTGTATGTTTGCCCGCAAATGAATCCTTAATTTTAAATAGATTTCATAGGTCTCCTTCCTTAACTATAATCTAATAACAGTACCGGTAAGAAATAAAGAAATGAAAAATGTATTTTAGCACCCAGGAAATCAAGGTCCAACTTCTTAAATAAACCCTGGCCCAAACAGAAACAAATGAAAAAAAAAAATCACCTGTTTGGATGGGAATACTTAATATCACAAATATATAAGATCTCCTAAAACTGATGCATATACTTAATACAATTCCAATTAAATTCATTGTCTCCCCACCCAGTTTGGGTAAGATAATCTTAAAATTTATATGGAAGAGCGATGTCTACGAGATGCTAAGAAAAGTACAAAAATAACGATAGAGATTTGCCTTTTCAGATGTTAAATATATTTAAAATCACAGTAGTAAAAGCTTGACATTGGGATAGAAGTAAATCAATAGATAATTGGAACAGAGCAGAATTCAGAAATAGATTCTAGATACATGGTAATTTAATATATGACAAAAGCAGTATTTCAGGTCAGTGAGAAAAGGAGGGTATTTTTTAAGTAAGTGGTTATGACATAACTGATTAACCATCTGGATAAAAGTAAAGATGGACTCTTATCTCATACTCTACATAAAAATACCTTCCAGATAGGTTATAGATAGAAGTTTAAAAAAAAAAAAAAACAAAGATGGTGGAACAATTTTATACTTGTCTATAAGCTAAAGTTTGGGAATAACTTTAAAACCAAGACAAAAACATGATACCATAAAAACGTCGTGTGGGGTAAAAGATAACCACATGTACAAGTTGCAAGACAAAGAGATTAGGAGAAAACGTGTCAGAAATATGGACAGATAAGGATTACTATCTCTACAGAGCACTCTTGAAAACTGATAAGAAAAATACACACAGAGCAGAAAAAACGGTCCGAGAATAGGAATATGAGATTCACAGAAGGGCAAAGCAAATAGTGGGTGAAACCTCTCTTTCTTTACCTCTCCGGTCTGAGAAGTTCTCCTTGTCTGGCATGTCAGAGGGTGAGTTCATGTAAGGCTCGAGGATGGATGGAGAGGGTATGAAAACAACGACGTGGTTCCTGAATCTTCTTCTTCCCCACACAGACTACAGTGACTGTGGTGGGAAGCTTCCCTCCCAGGCGCGCGGAGTGGGAGTGCGCGGTGAAGAGCGCGGACACGGGCAGGCAGCTCTGTAGGGGTAAAAGTCCACCAAGCAAGCCCTGCACCTGCAGCATTCCCACGAGAGCGACCTACAAAGGTAGGTGGACTTTTGGTTGTTTTTTTTTGTTTGTAAGTGAAGAAAGCAAGAGAACCTCCTGAGCACAGATGGCCCAGGAAGCAAGTTGAATGGGAGGGAGAGTGTCTAGCCTCCCTCCCCCATAGACTCAGTCTTTGCCTACCTCCCGCTCTACCTCCCCCCTCCCCTTGGCTGTTCCCCTTGGCTCTCCCTCCTCCTAGGACTCCAGCATCCCCCTCTTCCGTGTGAGTGGAGGATGACAGCAGAAGGGGGTGCTGGAGACACCCATGGGGTAAAGCTAGAGACCATTGGGCTGACCCTACCCAAAGGGCTCAGGTAATTCAGAGATCGGAAAAGCTGGGAACACCCTGGATAAGATGAGAAAATAGGACAGCTAATATTCTATCACCTTAACATCATTGTATCCATTCAGAAAGGAAGTATTTTTCGAGTATCTACTATGGCCCGGGCACTGTGCTAGGTGCTGGGGATATGGTGACCGAAAGACAGCTGGAGGTGGAGACAAGTAGACGACTTGTTACAATGCGGTTGTGTGAATGCACAGAGAACCGTGGGAAGTGGAGGGAAGGGGCACCTAACTGAACCTGGGCGGTGGCTGACGGAATGAAGAAATCTTCCTGGAGGATGAACAGAGGGGAGCCGCAGAAAAGGGAGAAGAGTGTTCCAGGCAGAGACCAACTATTATGATGGCTAGTAAGAGAGAAAAGCCAAAAGAGCCAAAAGAGCCAAAAGAGGTTCTATGTGGTTCAGGCAAATGGGGTAGGGACAGATGGAAAGCAGAATGATAGAAAATAGACACCAAAGAAGGCACAGTGTCTGGTGTAAAGAGCCATTTACAATCAATAAATTTTTGTTGAATGAATGAATGAATGAATGAATGTGGCCACAGGTGGAGGATGTCTAGAAGAGGAAAGGAGTGAGCTGTGAAAAATCAGATAGAAGAAAAGCCGTTGGGGTGATCCCAGTGGGGGGGACCGTGAAAGCGGGTGCGGAGACAGATAGGGATGGAGAGACGTGGACAGATTCCAGAGATAGCTAGGAGTTATTGTGGACACACTCAGGAATCTCCATGGGCAAGAAAGACGAGAAGTAGGGTCACATCTTTGGTACAGGCCTCCTAACATGGGACAAGATCATGATAGAATGGAGTTTTGGGGTGAGAGCTGGTATTACTCAGTTAATCCCAAATCTCTCTGAAGGGAATTTAGTGCACCAAACCAGAGCCCCAAGCTTTAAAAAATGCCTCTCAGCCTCTGGGCTCTTGGTGACTGTTTGGGATCAGATGGCTTGGAAAATGATTCCAGTTCTCCATTTTTCTTTGTTTACACTATGCAGCCTTTGTGATATGCTTCTAGTTAAATGTGGTCATTATAACGCATATATAAAATCTGTTTTTCAAGTATTTGCAATCACCTTGTAAAGCTCTTTGGTTGCATTTACAGCTTCTCTCCATTGCACCTGACCTCTGCCTGCCTTTTTCTTGGAATGCCTTGCATATTCTCAGCCAGCAAACTCACTCCAGTCCCACCTCCTGTACTCACCCAGCCCATGGTCATTGCCAATGTCCTGTCTGTGCCCTCACCCCTTTCATCAAATCCTGTTGCCCTTCTGCTCTGAAACATTGGAGGAAGAGTCACTTCCTTCATAACAGTCCAGGCAGTTTGGGCACCCCTCACAGGCCCCACAGGCACCCCCATCTTGGTAGGCAGGTGCTACGTGGAACTCAGACCACTCATAGGCTGTTTCCTTGAGTGTCCGTCCTGTCATTGTTGGGTTTTTCCACCTAAGCCATTTAATCTCTCATAGAATCACTGTAAATCCTACCAGAGCAGAGATCAAATATATACGTTTCCTTGGGATATTTCCCAGTAGTGTTTTGTGCACAGCTGACATGAAGAAAAGTGCAACTTTTCCTGGTGTTCATCACTGAACCTTGTAGATTCCACTGAAATGTGTTTTCCCTGGGAGTCTTTCCATGCTTCCTGTCTGTATGTCCATTCTACCGACATTTACAAGTGGCTGTGCCAATACTCTTGCCGGGAGGTCACTCTAGCCCTCAGACCTCGGGTCTTTGCGGCCGGGGGTTATCCTTTCCCACATAACCACTTTATGTGGACAGAATTGTGTGTGGCATCCTGACTTCCAGAATGAACTCTACTGCTGTAGAGAAGTGTCTGAAGGTAAGGGTTTTCAGACTTTGGGAATCTCACGCTAATAAAAGTTCACGACGAAAAGTAAGGAGTGCCAACCAACTTACGCCAACTTCTTATTTGGCCAAGTGAAGGCTTTTATTTTCAAAGGCTTGTCCTCTGTCTTCATTAACTCAGAAAAGGAAGACAGTATCCTACCAACCGGATGTCGGTGAAAAACTCACAGAGGAACACTGGTTCCTGGACACGGTGGGCTTTGAGGGGGCCACTCTGGGCTGTGACACCCAGCCCCGGCTGTACACAGTCACGTCATGGGGGAACATGCCCCACCACAGAGTCCCAGAGGCTCTCGACATGTGTTTCATCAGGATATCAAGGAGCATGGTCCTGGGATCTGTTTTTATCTGTTTCTCAAGTGATTCTGACACACCACAGTGTTGGGGAGTCACCTTGGATACAATATAGAAGTTAAGGACATACATGATCTATGACATTTCTCCAATGCTGATTGAGCACGGTTTTTATCTTTCTTGTTACTTTATTTTTTTGAGGGGCTTCTACCCAGTGAGTATGTTTTCCAAAGCAAATAAGAGAACTTTCTATCATAGATTTGGCAACAGTTGACTCTAAGAGGCTCATGGAAGCCGGCCCATGGGAGGCACACTTCGAGTCTGTTGGGCAAATATTGGTAGTGTGGATGTTGCTGAAGCTACAGGATTTTCGTCTCTAACATTCTGGTTAGCATGTTCTAGGCAGTTCTTGCTCGGTGACTTGTTTTATTCTTATGCTGTGGCCAATTACAAGCTGAGATAGTGATCCCGGGGAGAGGATGAGATGTAAATGGGCTGTAAAATGGCTTTTTCCTAGTGATTATCCATGGGAGGCTTGGAACGCGAGGTGGGCCCGGGTCTGTTTGGAGGCTTGTGCTGTGCACTTTGGCTGCCTGATGTGAATGGCCCACGGGAAGGAACCACATACTGATTGAAATGCTGGCAAGCAGCTGGCACAGCCCCACCCTCTATGCAAAGGAGGCAAAAATATTTATTTTTTGCATTTACGGCTTTGCTTGACGATAGCGGGACTCCACCGTAAATGACATTTTTTTCCCCTTTGCTCCAGATGTTTTGGTTGTCAACGTGACATTCTCCGTCGGCTCTTGGCGTTTATCAAAAAGATTCAACTTTACCAACTGCTCATCATTAAGAGAGTAAGATTTTATTTGAAATTTAAATATTCTCTCATTGGTTTTAATTTATTTATTTGCTTTACGCCTCCATCTCCTCCGTAAAGAACTCTTTTGTGGGGTAGAACTTTCTACAGTGCCTTTTGGAGCATGGCCTAACGGGAGATAGGGGGGCCGCTGAGCTCATCACCTGTCTCGTTCAAGCCCTAATAAGGAAGGTGAAGCAGCTGAGGAGAAAAACTGGGCGTAAGTGATCCTACCAACAGGGAAATACGTTTTCCTCAGACCAAGAGGCGCCTTGGAGTGAGTCCAGGGAGGGGCATGGTGGGAGGGGGGCCGCAGTGTTCTCCCCTGATCTGAAGGACGGCTTTGGGAACTTGAGTCAAGGGAGAGGGTGGGAGCATGAGCCAAGGGAAGTCATCAAGGAGGAGGGCCAGATGAAATCTCTTTCATCGAAAGACCGTGTTCATTCCCACCCCCCACCGCCAACTTTTCATACCACCTTTGGCCGTGTTGGGCTACGTACCCCCCCCTGAGGTAGGGCCACACCTCACTCCTTGCTTCTAAAGCAGAGAGAAGATAGGGAGGAAATGTGTTTCTCAGATTCCTGATTTTCCAGTTGAAAGATGGGTTGGAGGTTCCCATGGAAACAACAGGAAGCTGTATTATTAGTGATTCTATAGTTCATTCAGTCGTTTGATTGACCGACTCTGTGGGTATCGAATGCGAGTTTCTTTTGGCCTGGCCTGAGAACCACTGTGGCTGGGGGGCGGGGGGGATGAGTTCAGGCTCAAAACAGAGTCGGAGGGCCTCTCTACTGCTAGCCGAACAGGAGTGCCGGGACCCCATTTTCACCACTGTGGCACTCTTAAGGAGGGATCAAGTTCGGTTATTTCTAATAAACTGGTTGCATTTGGGGAGGGGGAAGAAGCCAGGCTTGGAACAGAAAGCCTCAGAAGTCTGTGAAAATGGGAAAAATGGGGGGAGAGTTACAAAGAGTTTGATGGCTCAGTCAGAGCTGAAACAGAAAGCAGGTACCCCTTCCCCCATGTAGAGGCCAGGAGGAAGGAGGTGACTGGCCCCCGGCCCACAGCTAGGTCATTAAGAACCAGCTGCTCAGACCCGCCGTCCCCCCAGAGGGGGAGGGTGCCCTGTCCTTGAGCACCTACTTCTCTTAGGAAGAGGCTCAGTACAGGACCCACTCCTGAGGGGCCGTGGTGGGAATGCAGATCACAAGCCTGCTTCGAGCACACTTAGGTGGCTGCATACACACTTCAGGGAGCCTGTGTTTCCTTCTCCCATCGAAGCGGCCATTTCTCTAGATCAGAGTCACAGAACACTTTGGCTTTCTTTCTTTCTTTTTTTTTGAAGACCTTAAAATACGAAGTGTGTCCCCTCTCCCTGCACTGGCTGTCCTGCAGTCCCGGTTGACCTCCTGCAGCTGTGTTTCCAGACCAACCTCAGTTTCTGTTTCTATTGTTCCTTCAACTCTGATTTTCCTATGACGAGCTTCTCAGGTCCTCTGCTGTTAATCCCCACGTGATAGGTTATTTGATGAGTAGTAGATGCAGTTCTTCCTTAATTTGACTAAAATCAAATTCTGACACCCCCTTCCCTTTACTTGCCAGGCGATACTTACGGTCTCGCATCTTCTGGGCAGTTGAGGGGTGTCTCCACTCCAGCGAGTGAGGGCGTGCTGATCTCAGGGTGCAGACGGGGAGGTCGGTCTCCAGAGGGGAACTTACCTGAGGGTGGACAAACCGCAGAACCAGAATCAGAAACAGAGCCTGTGGGTTCTTGTTATCTACCAGCGCAGCAGGTGATCCCAAGCTTCCGGTTTCCATAGCGACAGCCCTGCAGGTGTGATGACAGTCCATCAGCCCCCGGGGCTGCCCAGAGCGGGCACGAAGTCAGTGCTGTAGCCTAGCCTCAGAGGACCGTCCTCTCTCCCCAGGGGTGGGGGGGGGTTCATCAGTCTGTACAGGATTTGGGGTCCCCCCGTTTTTTAAATGCTCGCACCCCGCATCATAGAGGGAATTTCTAGGTTAT
Source organism: Mustela lutreola (assembly GCF_030435805.1). Taxonomy (NCBI): domain Eukaryota; kingdom Metazoa; phylum Chordata; class Mammalia; order Carnivora; family Mustelidae; genus Mustela; species Mustela lutreola. The sequence continues at coordinate 125,473,880 of NC_081297.1, forward strand.
GGACATTTTCCTAAAAATGCAGGAATTAAGTTGGTTTTCCGTGTTGCCAGGTGTCCAGTGTGTATTGGAACTGGCTGTGCTTGGTGTAAAAGTGAGAGGAAGTGTATCCATCCCTTCACAGCTTGTGACCCTTCTGATTACAAGCGAAGCCAGGTAAAGTACCATTTTTTGGTGTTACAAGGTTTAACCAAAAAATAAATGTTTGTGGGGCACCTGGGTGGCTCAGTGAGTTAGGCCTCTGCCTTCGGTTCAGGTCATGATCTCAGGGTCCTGGGCTCAAGCCCTGCATCAGGCTCTCTGCTCAGTAGGGAGCCTGCTTCCCTCTCTCTCTCTCTGTCTGGCTCTCTGCCTACTTGTGATCTCTGTCAAATAAATAAAATCTTAAAAAAATAAATAAATAAATGTTTGTGACCCCCCAGTCCCAGTCTGTCTTTCATGTTTGTTTCAAACTGTAAGTGTCCCATCTGTTTGGGTGTTGAAGGGCTATTCTTCATTCCAGGAGCACTGTCCAGTCACTGTGGAGAAACGGACACCACCCGAGACAGCAGGAGGAGGAAGATTCACGGAGAATAGGAGTAATAGGACCCATTCCGGCTTGCAGGTCAGACCCGGTTTGGGACTCCTAATGGAAAAAATTCCCCTTTTGAATGACAATAACAACTCCTCCCACTTTGAGCTCCTTTTGAAAATGCCCTGTTTTAATTTCCACCAAAATTCCCTTTTTTACCTTCGATTTTTAACCAAGTTTCACTTAATTGGCTCAATACATCAAAGGCTGTGCACTCACATAAAAGAAATTAAAATTCTGTAATTATGAAAAATGATATCGTTCCAGTAGGAGTAAAATCTTCAAGGTGACTTGGCAGCTCACTCTGGGGGAGTTAGAAGGAAGCAGAGAGCGCACAGTACTGAGGGGATTTCAGTTCGACACATTGTGGTGACTTTCCTGGGGGTTATTGGGGTGAAGGGAGTCTATGCAAAATATACCAACTAACTTCCTTCAGATTGCCTCTCTTTACTTTGCAGAGGTGACGTGACCCATAGTTAATTGTGTCAAAACAAAGAGTTGTTTCTTATGACATACACTTTTCCCCCAAAATTTTCTTCATGGGAAAATATTTTCCATCAAATTTTCTTGGAAATTCCATGGATTTCTTGGAAATTCTTGCAAATCACCAAGTTCAACCAGCAGACATGTCTGAAAAGTAAGGATAGGACAATGTGAACGTTCTAGTGGTTGTGCCCAGTGGCTGACTTCACTGAGCCGACAGGAGTTAATTGAGCATGTACTAGGTGGTGACAAACAGAAAAGGATAGGTTCTTGCTCTTATGAATCTGGAGGTTTAGCAGGGGCAGACAAATTAAAACACGACATTTCTTTTTCTAAAAAAAAAAAAAGACTTTGTTTTCTATTTCATGACTAATCTATGGCTTTGATTTATCCATTTGCTGTTATTTAAGGTCAAGTGCCAATATAGTAGATAAGTAGCACATTTTTCATCGCTACTGAAAAGTTGATAATAACTTCCGGTGAATAACTACCAGGCAGAGGGACTGTGAATCAAAATGGATTACGAAGTTAATTAAAGGCATTAGAAAGCCTTGGTGTGCCAGTCTCTCCAGATTTGAAGTCTTTGAGGTTTTATTAAGTGGTGGGCTACTACTCTTCTCTTCCCATTAGCTCATAGAACTAAGACAGAATGACAGGTATTTGGATCAAGAATGCAGTGGCTTCTTTTTTTTTTTAATTTTTTTTTTTTTAAAGATTTTATTTATTTATTTGACAGACAGAGATCACAAGTAGGCAGAGAGGCAGGCAGAGAGAGAGAGAGAAGCAGGCTTCCTGCAGAGCAGGGAGCCCGATGCGGGGCTCGATCCCAGGACCCTGAGATCATGACCCGAGCCGAAGGCAGCCGCCCAAACCACTGAGCCACCCAGGCGCCCCAAGAATGCAGTGGCTTCTTAAAAGAGTTAAATTTCTCTTTTGTTGCTGTTTTAATTGTTTCCTTCAGTTTTAGCAAGACACACCTAACAGAATTTACCATCTTTGCCACTTCTAAGTATACAGTTAGTGGTTTTAAGGACATGCACCCTGTTGGAGAACCATCACCACATTCCCTCTCCAGAACAGATTTCACCTTGCAAAACTGAAACTTTGTACCCATTAAAAAATAACTTCCCATTTTCTCTCCCCCCACCCTGCCCCCCGCCAGTCCCTGGCAACCACCATTCTACTTCCTGTCTCTATGAATTTGATGACACTAGGTACTTCATCTAAGGGGAGTCATATAGGAACTGTCCTTTTGTTGACTTACTTCATTTAACATAATGCCCTCAAGGTTCATCCATATTATTAGCGTGGAACACGATTTCTTCCCTCTTGAAGGTCGAAAAACATTCCACTCTGTGCATATAGTACATTTTGTTTATCCATTCATCTGTGGATGGACACTTGGGTTGCTTCTACTTTTTGGCAATTGTAAATAATGCTACTATAAACATGGGTGTACAGATACCTCTTGAAAACCCTGTTTTGATTATTTAGGGAATATATCCAAAAGGGGACTTGCCAAATTGTATGGCAATCCTATTTTTAATTTTGGGGGGAATGCCGTGCTATTTTTCATGGTGTTCTGCCATGTTACATTCCCACCAACAGTGTACAAGCATTCCAGTTTCTCCACATCCTTCTAACTCTTGTGATTTTTGTGGTTGTTTTTAATGGTCACCATTCTAAGTGGGTATTAAGGTGGTATTTCATTGTAGATTTGAGTCATTTTCCCTAAAGGTTAGAGATACTGAGCATCTTTTCATGTGCTTATTGGCCATTTGTGTTTCTTCTTGGAGAAATGTCTGTTCAAGTTCTTTGCCCATTTTTCAATCAGGTTGTTTTGTTGTTGTTGAGTTCTTTATATATTCTGGATATCAACCCTTTATCAGATACATGATTTGCAAATATTTTCTCCCATTCTATAGGTTGCCCTTTCATTCTGTGGATTGTAGACTCCGATGCACAGAAGTTCTTAATTTTGATGAAGTCCAGTTTTATTTATTTTTTTTTTTAATTTTGTTGCCCATGCTTTTGGTTTCCTATCCAATCATTGCCAAATCCAATGTCATGAAGCTTTTTGCCCATGTTTTCTTCTAAGAGTCTTAAAGTTTTAATTCTTACTTTAGATCTTTGGTCCATTTTTAGTTAATTTTCATATATGGCATAGAGTAAGGATCCAACTTCATTCTTTTCCAGGTAGATATCCAGTTTTCCCAACACCACTTGTTGAAAGACTGGCTTTTTCCCATTTAACGGTCTTGGCACCCTTATCAAAAATCATTTCATCAGATATGCAAGGTTTTACTTCTGGGCCATCTGTTCTGTTCTGCTGGTCTATATGTCTGTCTTTATACCCCTCTCACACTGTTTTCATTACTGTAGCTTTGTAATAAGTTTTGAAATCACAAAGTGTGAGTCCTTCAACTTTATTTGTCTTTTTCAAGACTGTTCGGGAAAAAGTTAAATTTTATTTTGAGGTAATTATAGATTACATGTACTTTTAAGAAAATAATACAGAGAAATCTTCCATATCTTTTGCCCAGTTTCCATCAGTTGTAACATCTTGCAAAACCATCACACAATATCACAACCAAGAAATTGACAGGGATAACAGTCAAATACAGAACAGCTCTATCATCATACCCCCTTTCCTCCTCCCTCTCACTCCCCATTTCTAGCCCCTCGTGTCTACTAATCTGTACTCCATTTCTATAATTTTGTAATTTCAAGGAGGCTGTATAAATGGAATCATCCTGACATGCCCTTTTGGGATTGGCCTTTTTAACTCAACATAATTCTCTGGAAATTCATCCAAGTTCTTTTACAGATCAATCGTGTGTTCCTTTTTTATTGCTGAGTGGTAATCCAGGCAATGACTTTTAAAATTTCTTCTATATTAGTGTCTTCCTGTGCCTTTTGACCTTTGACACTGGGCTGTTAAAAGAACTGGCTGGGTTACCAAGAGGGCAGAGCGAGGCTGAACACAACTGGGAGCCCAGGCCCATCTCGAGGGCTGCTATGCGAATGACCCTTCTTAGTCTGGAGAAAGGTATTTTGTTGATACTGGAATGTTTCCTTTAAATATATAGCTCAGGGCAGAATCCCAATTTAGGATCATAGGGAATGGTGTAGTATTGGTCACAGGAGGGATTTCTCCTGCTCTGCCATATACGACTGTCTTTTGTTATCCTGGGGATGTGTAACCCCACATTTCCAGTCTGGGTCCTGTGTTAGCCTTGATTGAAGTACTGAACGCTCTTCCTAGCAGAGAAGCCACTGAGAGCTCTCCCTCCATACATCTTTCTGCGTCACCCCTGTACCGAGTGCTTCCCGTGGGCCGGGCGCTGGAGACAGGAGATGGCAACAGTGCAGACATGCTCTTTGGCTTCATGACGCTGAGCTAGAGGTGACACTTCCTACAGGTGTCGTTTTGAGCATCTGGTTGATGCCATTATATCGAGCTTCGTAGCTGTAATGAGGAGGGCACAAATGAATCCAGCACATGTCTTGCCATCAGTCTCACGAATCTTGTACATGAGTACATAAGAAAGAATATAAAATAAAAATATTAGCATAGGAGAAGCACCAGAAAGTATGCCAACTCAGAGAGCCTGGCTGTGCCCACAGCCTTGGCTCAGTTGTTCCTATTTATTGATGCCCAGTGCCTGGCAGCTGACGGCACTGAATCAGCGTGGTTGGTGAAGGTTTTGATGGACAGATGGATTGATGGACAGAGATGGAACTTCAGCCAACCGCTGAGGGACGAAACACATGGAGACAGAGGACTGAGTGTTCTCAGCAGAGTGGCTAGTGTTAGCAAAAGCATAATGGGTCACCAGAAAATTCCAGGGCATCCATACCTGGTGGCGGGGAGACCCCAAGTAATTCAGTCTGACCAGAGATGGGTGCAGGAAATCCAGGGACACAGGGCTGACATGACCCAGTAGCCGGCATCTGTGGGGCCTTCCACACCAGGCCGAGGAGCCTGGCTTTTGTCCTCCAACAGCTGCAGAATGCTACTCGAGACATTTATCTTTTAAACTGGGAATTGGCTCATCCAAGGACATGGCACTTAGGAGACAGGGTTCCTGGTTTAGGCTCGGGTTGGGCCTCCTGCCGTCATGCTGGTCCAGGCACCTATCCCTAGTCCCTTTACCCGAGCTACAAATATGGTCATGTATCGGGGAGGGGGCTGCCTTAAGGAAAGGCATCACCACAACAGGGAAGTGAACTCCAAATTCTATGTTTGCCCTTTGGCTGAGAAGTGTTTTCAGCTGTGGAAGCCAGTCTCTCCCAGGGGGTTGGCCCCGGGGACCCTGCACTCACTTCTCTTCCTTTTCTTAACAGTCTTCCACCTGCTGAGAGAAGCGCTGGCTGCTCTCCCTTTCCTGTTCTCACGGAAAGGTTGTGAAGGTCTATGATATGATGTTGTTCTAATATTTGCTACTCTTCGCTGTCTGCTTATCTCGGTCGGGTGGAAACGCGCCCTACAAAGCCATGTCTCCTGCTCCCGAGCATTCACCTACGTTCCCCGTGTTCTTTCTTTGTCTTCCTCACCCCTCCTCTTCTCATCCTCCATCCTTCCGAACGTGCATCCTAATTTCTCACAGGCAGTTCGAATCAACTCCTTCACAGACCTAGCCTTTAGCAGCGAGATGAAGTTTAGGACCTACCTTGTTGCGTGGCTTCTGTGGGCGCAGCGGTGGGCTCCGTGCCGTTGAAGGCACCGGCAAGTGTTTATTGATCCAGTCATTCAAACCGTGTTTATTGAGCACACTGTGTGCTAGACAGGGGGGCAAAACCTGTGCCTTCAAGGAACTTGCATTGCAGCACTTACAGTATATTGGAGGAAATAAAATCCATTTTCGTGAAGCAGTTCAGTGCGTGCAACAGAAGAAGGAATAAGAAGGACCGCCGGGCTGTACTAGCTGGCACGGTGGTGACCCACAGTTGCTGAGCCTGTGCTGTGTCCTGAACACAGAGTGGCTCTTTACGTGAGCTCACAGTGTCCCCATTTTACAGACAGAGAGCTGTTGGCGTGCAGAGGATAGGTAGCTAGTAAATGATAGTCAAGAGCTCTGAACACAGGCAGTTCTGATGCCGGAGCCTACAGTTTTAACCACTACGCTACTCTGTAGGACCTCGAAGGAGGGAAAGAAGCATGAAATGATGTCATGTTCATGGTAAGAGTCAGTCTGGAGGGGAGAAAACTAACACTGGCTTCTCTTGGCATTTAACTGGCAGAGCCTGGCCCGTCCATGGCACAAACATGGGTGGGCTGAAGACCTCCAGCCAGGGCCGTGGGGGTATCAGCCTCCGAGCCCCCAAAGAGGGGAGGCTGGGGTGTGGTGAGAGTAGAGGGAGCCGACCCCAGCAAAACTGGTATCTTCTCCAGGACTGGGAGAGCCAAAGAGGCCCAAGGTGGAAAACTGAGGCCCAGAGGAGACTGGAATGGCACGAGCATCATGCTGGAGTCAAAACCCAGCAGAGGGGTGGATTTGGAGAGGTTGAGTCTAATTTACAGTCAGGCCTCTCTCCAGGCGTGGAGCTGCCCACCCTGGTCCCGGAGTCCCAGTCACCCAAGCCAGTTCTGATTTGCCACACTCGGAAGGTTAGCGGCCAAGAGTGACTACTATGGGGACTGGTCTTGGCAGCCCCTCCTGGGGCCGTATCAGCCTCCCCGTAGAGTCCCCGTGTCAGAGAGGCGAGCCTTGATCACCTAGCCCAGGACCTTGGTCTGTCATCTTCTGGTCTATCTCAGTTGTCGTTCTGACTGTTGCTATGTCCCGGGACCCCCTGGAGATCGGAGGTTACATCCCAAGTTTCCTGGGGCCTGTCCCAGGGCTGCCGGGAGGGAGCGTGACCTCCTTGTTCTCTCTAGTGCTCTCCTTTTGCTTCGGCGGGACTATATTTTCTTTCAGGATCTCACCTCCTTTTATACCGCCCCATTCCCTCTGCCGGTCACCGCTTTTTTTCACTTTCTCCATTTCATGAGTACATTACTTCTGTCCTTCTCAGTCATTAATAAAGATGTTAAATAATTCTGAACCAAATATTCACCCCTGTCGAGCCCTACAGGACATTTTCCTTTAATTAGTTGTGCTACCTTTCATCTCTCTAATGTCCTTTGGTTTCAGATTTCCAGCTGGTTTTGAATCCATGTGACTTTTCATCCAGTCCTGTTTGAACTAATTTCGCCAGTGAAACTCTGAGAGACGTTTTTCTGAGCGTCGATTTGGGTCCAGGCCTACCGAGAGCTTTGCTATATTCAGATTTTTTTTAAACAGATTAATAGAGCACAATTTGGTCTTAATAAATGGAGCCTTCATAATGCACCTCTTTCCGATGTTCTTTTCAATCATGGCAGTAGTTTCTCCATTAATGTCACAGTAATTTGAATTGTGTTGACGTCAGACTTCACAAAACCGTACTCTGTCAGCAGCGACCCTCTCAGACCTTTCCAGAGATAGCTATTATTAAGGGCTGTGCTGTTTCCAATCTTCCACAGTGACTTCGCTTTAAGAAAATAAAAACAAACGAGGATTCTGTAATCACCTAATTAACCAGTTTCTAATGTGCTTTCATATACAAAATGGGAAGTAATTTCAAACTGGTGAGCGACCAGAGTTCATAGTGTTTTATTAAATAATTTAAACTTGGGCAGCCATTTAAAAAGCGTTCTTCTGTCTTTAAAATGTAACTGACAAGAAGTGGACTGTTCTGAGGTTAATTGCCGAACAACACAGCTTGTGAAGGTTACCGTCAGGGGTATTTGGATTTGGCGTTTGGAAATCCTTGGTCCTAAGATGAGGGTGGAGTCCTACTGTATGGCTGGAAGAAAGGATCTCTTTGTATCAAACTAGATTCTGTTTTTAAATTAACCCGTTCTGTGTGTCAGCTCGGGGGGCCCATGACTTCCGACTGGGCTGTGAGATTAACTCTTGATTAAAATATAAAAATAGGTTTAAAGTAAGTGTGTGAAACATTTGTTGGGAGGTCATTCTTTGCCTTCTGTCTGTACAGGATTTTTAAAACCTTTATCAGTAAAAATAGAAAATGCTATATTTCTAAGAATTGTTACAGCCCCATGGTACAGCCGTATAGCTACCCGCATTTTTTTTTTATACCTGCACAGTGTATTTGATGAGGTCCTCTTGCTAGCTCTTTAACTCACTTATTAAGAGAGGTTCTCCAAGCAAACAAAGGGCAACTAATCTGACCCTCTTTGCAAACAGACTAGAAGCATCTGCTTTCAGGAGATAGACCGGGGCTGGATTTCATCCTAGACCGCCGATGGAAACTTCTCTAAACAATAAGGTTTAAAAATAAAATCCTTTTGAAGTAGCAGGGCTCTCTCTGCTCAGGGAGAAATAAAAAGTTAATAAGGCAATGTGGTGGGTCTTCCGATGGCATTTACAGAACCGTTTAAGGAGCAAAATACAACCCCCCCCCAAAAATGTATATATATATTTTTACATTAGTTATAAGGTTCTTTTTATCCTCTCCCAAGGGTAGAGAAGTAGCATTTCTTTGGGGTGTGTGAGACTCTGGTTGGAGCAGATATCCCAGTATAAATACAGGAATCCAGAAGGGCTTGTCCAGAAAGAAACGTGGAGATTGTGGCAGACTTGGGCGAAAATGTGAGTCTTCGTTGGGATTAACATATAACAAAACACAGGCTATCTTACCACCCTAAGGCGGCAGCGGACTTCCCCCGTGCAAGGGCTGGCATGTTTCTTCTCCAAAGAGCCAGATGGTGTAAGGTTTAGGCTTCGTGAGCTCCGCGGTTTCTGCCACAGCTACTCCCCGCTGTAGCACAAAGCAGCCACAGGCGAGCCATCATTGAATGGGGTGGACACTAAAATCTGCATTTCATGTATTTTCACATGTCATGGAACATTATTACTTCTTTGACATTTCTTTCATGGGTCATACAAAGGCAGGCGATGGGCTGGATTTGGCTTGCTACAGGCAGATCCACTAGTCAGCTAACTCCTGCTCTGGTGCCCACAGAGATCATGTGCCCCCACGACACCTGCTGCAGTTCTGGGGACCCCTACATGCTCAATACATATGCGTTCACTTAGCTGTCACCGTGTCAGAGTGAAGAGTAAGCCGTTAGCCATAGAGCACACACTTGACATTTGCAAGGGATTTATCTTGAAGTCTTTGCTAATCCCCCCACTCCAAGTACCACTCCTGCAGCTAATTTCCCCCATAAAGTGCAGTCAAGTATAACAGAGTAATTAAAGTGACCCTTTCAGACCCTTCGTGATTCTATAAATATGGGGCAAAAGTCCTCTACTAAGTGATTAAAATAAATTCTGCCACGGAAATCAATTCTCTGTCACATGACATCATTGCTGGGATGACACGAACGATGAATTTACCTCAACCCACAGAACCAATCCATAGTGCTAATGAGTGTTGGTGACCGCTCTGTCATATAACACCTGTGTTTGCTGAGGAGCAGAATCACACCTCCCTCTCAGCAGGAGGCTCCGCCCGAACAGCCCCAAAAGTCCACCGTGACAAGCATCACACCTATAAAGGAGCGGGGAACAGGAGGCTGCTTCAGGAAGCAGGTGGTAGGCAGGTGTTGGGCATGACTGATGCTCTCCCAGTGCCATTGGTGGCCTCTTTCTGGATTGGGTCCTCCACATGGATACACTGGCATTGATAGCTTAGCCGAATTTCGCATGACTCTGTGTCTCTAGCCCTGGAGGTTGTTTTCAAACATCAACTGTGCGAGTATGAAACGCTGTCATGCTAGAGATCTGCTGTACTTTATATCGGCCAGAATCAGAATTTTCTGTCCTGTTCTGATCACCCTGTCATAGAAGAACACAGACACGCAGGAAATGGTCTATACGAAAGAACGACAAAATGATCAAAACGATAGATGGTAGCATCTGTAGGAGAAAAGTGAAAGAAATCAGAATTGTCTCATCTTTGAAAGGGAAAGTGATTCTGCCATCACATGAAGGCCTTTTTCTTTTAAGGAGAATTTGTCATTTTTTTTTTCTTTACCTGTGTGGAACCCTTCTGATTTTTTTAGATTTTATTTATTTATTCATTCATTCATTCATTTGAGAGAGAGAGAGAAAGAGCATGAGTGGGGGGAGAGGGAGAGAGAGAGAATCCCAAGCGGACTCTACGCTGAGTGCAGAGTCTAACACGGGGCTCCATCCCATGACCCCGAGACCGTGACCCAACCCAAAACCAAGAGTCAGACTTTTGAGGAAATTTTGATTAGACATTGCAAACAGAGAAGTAAGGTGTCTACGCGTACATGAATGGGTACCGTGGAGAAGACACAATTGACCACACCGGTTTGGCTTCTGACTATTGGATATTAGGTGGCAGATTGGGTTGATTTTCAAATAGCCCAACTGAGACAAACAAAAAATAGGCACTGCTTTCTAGGGAATTAAATTTATCCAGAATGACATTTATTCCAGCTTAATGATAACGCTTCTTGGCCTAGCTTCAGCAGACGCCTTGTCTTTCCTTTCATGTTGTTGGATGAGGAGCCGTAAGGCACTGAGCATTTGCAAGACTCTGATGAGATCTCACCCTTCAGACAGAATGTCAGACTCTTCAACTGTATTTTCAACTGTCTTGTGAGACGAAGACTAATTGGTTTGACCTCATGCTGTCGCATGTTGAGAGACATGAATCTTCAGCACTCTTCCTTGAATTCATTGATTTCATTAAACACTGTCTGCTTGTGTTTGCAAAATGTCGTAATTTCCCAGTGATTTCTTCGAACGGCAGCACATAAACAGATTTTTTGGAACAATGCCATTTCTTAGCTTTGATCTTGTGTGTGAATCTTTATTTCCAACAGGTCTTTTACATTAAGTCCATTGAGCCACGGAAGATATCAACTTTAGGGAAAAGCAACGTGATCGTCACGGGGGCAAACTTTACCCAGGCATCCAAAATTACTATGATCCTGAAAGGAACCAGTACTTGCGAGAAGGATGTGTGAGTTGACATAATAGTCATTTATCCTTGATAATATAGAAAAAGCTCAACGTTATGCCAGAGGCATATCATGGTGATTACGATCTTCTCAAAGTATTGCCATGTGCCAAAATGGGCCGTTGGTCTGCATATTTGATAAGACGTAATTTCAAGAAGGAGAATAATTTAAACACCACATTTGAAGTTAATTGTGAGAGAATCTGTTCCCTCTTACCCCCAAAACCTCAGAACCCACTAATTTTAGGGCCTTGCCTATTTGAGGTCTTAATTCATATCCATTAATAAAATCAAGTATTTTGGATAACAAACATGATCTTGAAAATGATCCCCTTAGGAAATCAGTTGCATTCTTAGGAATTTGAATAAAATAGAACAGCTCTTCCAATGTATCACCCAAAGTTGAAAAAAGAAGCTTCCTGATCTGTTTTATTCGTTATAGCCTTCTCTTCATTGGATTGGTGTCAGGCTACATGAACTAAATGGAACATATGTTAGTAGTTAAAGAAAAAAAGACCAAACTCCCCAACACAGATATCTGGTCAGTGTACCGTTTGAACATCATTATTTCTGGGATTTCTTTTCCCCTAACTCATCCTTTCAGTGAAACTTTGAGAGAGAAAATAATTTTTCAGTGTCTCCCCAACATTCTTGTGCAAATGTTACCCCCCAAGAGAGAAATCGTAATAATAACTCAATAGATAATTTGAGTTTTCTGCTTGTTAGCTTTTATAACTTTGAGTTAAATTGAAGTAAAAGACATCCACAATCTCTATGAAGTATAACACCGAGCTCGTTCACATCGTGGAAATGCATAGGAGCCAACGTGTTGAAGCATGATGTTTTGGTTTTTAACTACTACAACAGATTTGTATGGCATTTTAATCTGCCATACTTATTTGCTGGATTTTCTGTTTTAATTCATTTGCTGCATATCACTGCCATCCTCTTACCCCTCCCCGCAGTAAATTTGGGATGTCTGTCATCTTGATGGAGAAAGCTGTTTGTGGGAGGCTCTGCTGTTTACCAGAATTATCAAGCACACATTAACGGCTATATCTACGCGGCATAGGCATTTTTGTGCCGTTGATCCCAGCTAAATACCTTATTGCAAAGATCTTTCATTTTGTGTAGCAAAATCTGTGAAGTTAGACACCTGTGTGTTCACCGAAAGGCAATCATCGTCACTGGAACATAAGTCGGTGTTCAGAGCATTACCCTATTTTTGACTCTTTATGCTCTCATTTCAATTCCGAATGTGTCTTGAGAGACTGCAGTTATTAGATTAAATGACTCTGAGGCCTTTCTGCGTGTAGCATTTCAGTAACCACATCAGAGTGGTGAACCCAAGTTCACGAGGAGTAAACATAATACCCAGTTAATCCTATATGGGAGTTCATGCCGTAATCCCGAACTCTTTTACTATGGTATTTTTCAAATGCCTAATTATTCTGAAGGGAAAAAATACAAGAATAATAGCAGAATGACCCACATGTCCGCCTGTCTCCTTCCAAAATTTGTAAACAAGTCTGGATTTTAATGATCACCCATTTGACAATGAATTTCCTAGAGCTTGGCTCTGAATATAAAGCTTAGAATGTAAATCTGAGGAGGGTGAATGCACACTGACTCACATGCTTTTTGAATTTGCTTTTTGTTAGGATCTGTTATTACTACCTACAGGATATGTGTGTAAGCGTTAATAATCGTGCACATATCCTCTAGTGTCAATAAAGTCACGTGTAGCCTAATTACACTGAGCGTTATTCAGCACAACCCAGTCTTAATGATTTTTTGCTTTACAGAGTCATTGTAAACATGATGTACAGAGGAAGTGCAGGTTGCAGAGGGAATATTCTAGAAGGCTTTGCTTTGACCCCTGAAGGCTGTGGAGGACAGGCCCCACTGGATATCAGAAGCACCCAGGATACTTCCAAGCAATTTCTTGTCTGCAGCTCCTTGGGAGGCAGCTTGGTTTGATGCTGATTGAACCCGGAGACCCCTAGGCTCTTGGGATGGGCTCTGGTCATGCCAGAGCATGCTGTCTGCCCTCTGAATGTCAGAATCATCTATCTCTGCCTAGGATGGGGTTCTAACCTGCTCTACTGGAACTTCTCTTTTTTTTTTTTTTAAGCTTTCCACCATGGAAATTTCCAGTCATACCCAAGAGAGAAGAGTACATCGAACTTCTCTGTACCCATCCTCCAGCTTCAAAACTTAGCAACATTTTGCCCATCTCATTTCATTTTTGGAGGGGAGGGAAGGATGGTGGCTAGGGTTTTTAGAACTGTGCTGCGGACTCCATATCCTTTCCCTCACACATATATCAGTATATGTCTCCTACAGATGAGGATAGTGCCATTCTCACGCTCAGAAAAATTAACCAGAATTCCTTAACATAACCTAGGCCCATGTCCGTGTTCCACTTTCTGTTAGGAGTTCTTAAGGGAAATGGTTACATCTCCTTGCCCCACTTCCATGGGAAATGCAAATAAAAACATACACATGCGCAGAAGAAAGAGGAACCCTGCCCCCAGGTGATGCCCACAGTGGTCAGCAGCCCCTGATGAAGCAGCAGTTGCCTCCAACTGCTGTGATAGTGGGTGGGTTGTTGCAGTTCAAATAAAAGTCATACACGGTCATGTTCAGAAGTCAGCTGTGCTAAGCGTCTGGGTCCTTTAAGAGTTGTTTTTCTGCCCTTTTCTAGGATCCAGGTTAGCCACGTGCTAAATGACACCCATATGAAATTCTCTCTACCATCAAGCCGGAAAGAAATGAAGGACGTGTGTATCCAGTTCAATGGCGGGAACTGTACATCTGTGGGACCCTTGTCGTACATCGCTCTGCCACATTGTTCCCTCATATACCCTGCCACCACCTGGATCAGGTGCTTTCTAGATTCATATTTTTCTGTCATTGTGTGTAAAGGGGTCATGATCTCAGGGTTGTGAGAGTGAGCCCTACATCAGGCTCCGTGCTGGGCGTGGAACCTGCTGAAGATTCCCTCTCTCCCTCTGTCCCCCTCCCCCTTGCCCCACTCTCTCTTTCTCCCTCTCTCTCAAAAAAAGAAAAAAAAGAAAAAAAAAAAAGAAAAGAAAGAAAGGGGTCATATGCATAAAGATCATGGATTTCACTCAAATAAAGACAGAAATAGTAGTCCTATGTAAACTCCTCTCACAGAATTCCCCTTAGGATTTATTCCTAGAAAACACACAGACACAAACAGACACAGACACACACACACACACACCCGACCAGTAGTTGTTCCCTTCAAAACTGCGAGCGTGTCCTGCTTTCCTCTGAGCTGTGGCTACCACGAAGCTCACAGCTAAGTTGTATGTTCATACTGTGGTTTCTCTTCAGTTTGTATGTCTTTCGCCCTTTACAATGTTCGTTCCATTGCAGTACCTATGCTTAGCCTGCATTTCTGGTACATATACATGACATCTCACTTCTGCCCATGACACAAAGCTTCTCTCTTACATCTTTCATTTTATAACCTTTCGAATAAGCTGATTTGAATAATTCGAGGAAATATTGGGAGCTATCTAAATGAAAAGCAGTATCTGCATTTCAAAGATCCTCCCTAAGAGAGAGATTGACATTCCAAAATAAACTCTTCCAATATATTAAAAAAAATTTGTCTAGTTGAATTTAAATTCTCATTCAGATTTTGGAATATAACCCTAAAGATATTTTCATAGTAAGAGATTTCACCTAACACAGCATGAAGCTGATTTTCAAAGTACTGTCTAGATGAAAATGTAGATGAACCTTTGTTTTTAAAAGAAAAAAGAAAAAAAAGAAACGGGAGAAAAACACCTCTAGTCAAGTGTTCATATTTAAGATTAAGTCAGAGGTGGATGTCAGGGTTGGTTTCTTTTCTTGGCTTGTAAGTAAATGGTTTCTTCCTTGTGTCTTCATATGGTCTTCCGTCTATGACTGTCTGGGTCCTACCCTCCTCTTTTTATAAGGACTCCAGTCATATTACTGGATTAGGGCCCACCCCAATGACCTCATTTAATTTTTAAAGACCCTGTCTCCAAATATAAGAGACGGGGGCTTGGGACTTCAACAGTTCTGCCCCGAACAGTGGTATGAGAAAAAGTGAACTCTCCAAACCAAGCCTCTGGCATTGAACCACCTCCGCTGGGATCTAAATCCTTCCTACAAATAAACAGAAACAGTGACATGGCCCTCCCCACATGCCGTGTGTGTTTCATCTATTAACTCAGTTTATTGTCACAAAGGGAGTAGCCCCTTTAGCAGAAGAGGAAACTGAGGCATAGAGCATTCCAACGACTTGCCTGGCCTCCCAGGCATTCTGGCCTAGGCTGCTATGCACCAAACCACCAGCATTCTGCTTTGCCATCAAATAAGAGGCTTCTTTATTATCTTTTTAATTGATGTATCATCGACATATGATATTACAAGAGTTTCAGGTGCACAGCATCGTGATTTGATTAGCTTCTTAGTGTCCAGTCACCTGTGCTAATCTGAGCCCGGGACCCTGAGTTATGCCGGGGCCGGGATGTGGCTCTTAGGCAGCTCAGCCCCAATTTCTAGAAACAGCAACAGGTTGGCATGAGGCCAACTCAGCCTTTTCCCCCTTGTGACTGGGTCACGGCTTCATGTCTTCCTTCTGCCCTATACAGATTGGCCTCCTTATGCTCACCTCGCGATCTTGTCACCCTGGGCCCGGCTGGTGCACAGAGCTGACATTCCCAGGCTCCTGTCCCCTGGAATGACCTACATGAATGGGGAGGGGGGCAGATGAGGGCGCCAGAGCTGGGGACAGCTGTTTATTTCACATCTAATGACCACTTGGCTTCTGTGCGATTATGTGCTGAGAATATGTGAAATCATTTGGCTTGGTTTTGGAGAGAATGGAACTGTTATTTATATGGCCTACCAAATGGGAATTTATAGTTTTAATGTCATTTATAATTTTACCTTGTCCAAAATGTTCCCTATCTCCCTAAATAAAGTATAATTGGTAGGTTGGGAGTTTGATTTTGAAAATTGTTAGATTGAAGTATCTTAATATAGATTAAACAGCAATCAAACAAAATTCTGTTTAGTGAAACCTTTTCAGGGTATAGCCAATGATCTGATTATATGTGGCAACGTGACACAGCAAGGCTCCAAATTCTGTAAAAGAATTTGGGCATTTTCCTAGAATTAACGCCGGATCTGACCTGAATTCTTCTATTTATGTATCTTAAAAACTATACGTTTGTGGCCGGTATCATTAAAAGAGTTATAGAATTGTCCCACATTTGAAATTAAAATGTATTACTTGGCTCTCACACATAACTGAGTTTTATATTTAGTGTGAATAAAGTGATAGCTTTGTTCATAAATGCAAAATGCCTGCCTGTTTACTATGAAACTCCTCTTGTTGCTTTTTTCTTTGCAGTGGTGGTCAAAATATAACCATCGTGGGCAGAAATTTTGACGTAATTGACAACTTAATCATTTCACACGAGTTAAAAGGAAACATAAATGTAAGTCTTCAGCTACCTTGTAATCATAGTAATTTTCAAGGATGATTTTGTTTTCATCACACTACCGTCCCTTGGGGAGTATCTTTTATTTCTGTGCCTTTACAAGCTTTTACCTGTTGGGGGATATACAGCATCTGGGCTCTGAGGGCAGTAATAAGACCTGTCCTTGCGGTGCAGTATTTCCCGTTGTGGCACAGAGGAGAGAGAATGAGCTTGGTATGACAAGGTCTGCCATTGTCGCCATGTGGGCTTTGTAGGGAGGCACTTTAATGGGACAATGTTTAGAAATAAGTGTGAAAATGCCTGTGAGGGGTGAGCGTGTGATGGCATTCCCATTGTGTGGACAGAGCTGAGGTTCTGAGGCCAAGTGACCTGCCCGAGTCCCCGAAATCTTGCCATGGACTCCTCACTTTCCTGCCATTGTCTGATTTGGTCCCTTTCCTGCTGACCTGGCCTCCTCTTACCTGGCATTTTCCCCACACGGGGGTCTGGTTTCCAGTCCTTGTCCACTCGTTAGCACCAACAGGAGGCCCAGAAGGGCCTCATCCCACAAAATGATGCATTTCAGATACAGGTTGGGCCTCTGAGGGCACTCCGACCCTCTTCTCGAATGCTCTCCCCATTCTCTCTTCTCCGTTCTCTCCTTCCTTAACGAGAGATGTGAGAGAAGCAGCCTCTCCGGGCCCCACCTGACCACTTCCTGCCAGAGTGGGCAGGTGTGCTCGTGGCCACAGACATGGCCGTGCTTTGGACCTGTGTGGCTTGGGGCCTGGGCACAGACGGCCTTCCTGAGTCACCCTTACAGTCGTCAACACACATCTGCCCCCTGACACAGCCAGAGCCAGTTCCTGGCCTCACTTCCTATCTGGTTCTAGGCCATGACTTCTCTATGTGGACGCACACCGGTTTTTGGTTCTTCACATCGCCAGAAATGCACATAAGAGCTCCAGAGTTAGAGAGGTGTTCAGGGGGAGGGAGGTGTTGTCTGTCTTAGCTTTTTGTGTCAGATCTTCCCACCTAGGGCCTCTTCCTACCCTCTCTTTTCTTTTTCTTTCTTTTTTTTAAAGATTTTTTTTTTTTTTTTTTTAATTTTAGAGAGAGATTGAGAGAGCACATGGAGGTACAAGGCAGAGGGAGAGGGAGAGAGAGTCCAAAGAAGATGCCATGCTAAATGTGGGGCTCAATCCCACAGCCCCGAGACCATGACCCGAGCTGAAGTCAAGTCAGACACTTGACCAGCTGAGCCACACAGGGGCTCTCCACCCCGCCCAACCCCGCTCTTTTCATCTCCAATAGTAGAAAGTCAAAAACAGGTGAACTCCCACCTGAGATTTTTTTCACAAGTCTTACTGCTCTCTTTTGTTTTTTTGTTTTGTTTTGAGATTGTATCTTCAAGCATCCATACCCAACGTGGGGCTCAAACTCCCAGCCCCAGGGTCAAGTCACACAGCCTGCAGACTGAGCCTGCCAGGAGCCCTTACGGTTCTTCTTCAAGACCTTTCTCAATCTCTTTTCCAGGGGCTTTCTGTGCCCATATCTCTGCACCCCTAAAAATGACAGTATTGACATTTTTTGTGACTAAACCTGTAAAACAGGCCACACTTTCTGTGTTCTCTCCAGCCTTCATGCATTGCATTTTCATGGGGCCACATTGTCCCTTTTGCTTTTGTTTCCCTGATTTCCTGTTAGGCCTGCAAAACCTTTTCCTCACTTGGGGTCAGTGATCTCCGCTAAGCGCCACAGACATTCCCTAGACGAGGAGGGATGTGGCCAGTGGTGTGCAGGTCACCGCAGCCTCCCTGGGGCACCGTCCACTCCCTGCCTGCATTTCCCAACCCACCTTGAGGACTCTCGGGACACACAGACCCTGCAAAGTCTTTGGTGCCAAGCATCCCTCTTTGTCTCGGCTCCTTCTGTCTGCGCTCCTTTCTCCGTCGCGTGACCCCAGGAGCAATCGCTAAGAGCATTTGCAGGGACAGCAGCTAGCATCTGTGGAGTGCTGACTGTGTGCCTGGCATGATTGGAAGCATTTCTGCACATGTAACCCCACGTAATTTCATTCCCATTTAGTCGAATGAGCCCTCATCACATTTAATGTGATTTCGGGTTCATTCAGCCCTGTAAAGGGAGGTAGTATCAGTTTCCCCAGTTTGCAGATGAGAAATTAGAAGCACAGAGAAGTTCAGTTGCCCGGGTCACCTCACTCCTCCTATGCAGGGTTGGGGCTCAGAAACGAAGTTGATTTTTGTTGCTTTTTAAATTGGTTTTGTTTGTTTGTTTGTTTTTAAAGGTTTTATTTATTTATTTGACAGAGACCGTGAGAGAGGGAACACAAGCAGGGGGAGTGGGAGAGGGAGAAGCAGGCTTCCCGTCAAGCAGGGAGCCCAGGGCTTGATCCCAGGACCTTGGGATCATGACCTGAGCCAAAGGCAGCTGCTTAACGACGGAGCCACCCAGGTGCCCGGAACGAAGTTGTTAAAAATGCTCTTTTCTCCTCCCTCAGGTCTCTGAATATTGTGTGACAGATTCCTGCAGGTTTTTAGCCCCCAGTTTAAAGAGTTCAAAAGCGCGTACGAACGTCACCGTGAAGCTGAGAGTCCAGGACACCTTCTTGGACTGCGGAAGTCTGCAGTATCTTGAGGACCCTAGGTTCACGGGGTGTCGGGTCGAACCCGAGGGGGACACAGAGCTGGAAGTAAAAATTCAAGTATGTTTCTTGCTTCCTTTGGGTGGGATGCACCCCCCACCTCAACGGGCAAGGACAAGGAGTGGTTGGGTCTGTGGGTTCCCTTGGTGCCCTGATTTCTTCTTCTCCTCTTTGTTCTTCCCAGAAAGAAAATGACGAGTTCAACATCTCCAAGACAGACATTGAAATCACTCTCTTCCACGGGGAAAACGAGCAATTAAATTGCAGTTTTGAAAACATTACGAGAAATCAAGATCTCACCATCATCCTTTGCAAAATCAAAGGCATCAGTAATGCAAACAGCATCGACACCTCGTCCAAGAAAGTTCGTGTAAGTTACCTGAGGGTCCTACCTATTGATTATACCTTATTTGAGGCACTTGCTTGGCGACACAGGAGCCAGAATGGCATCTGTCACAGATCTCTAGCTCTTAGCTTTAAATAGCAGATAAACAAAGCTGCTATTGCAGGCGCACTCACAATTCTTCCAAAATAACTGGCGGAACCCATCCATATGCCTATTCGAATGTTAAAGCATTGAATGCACCATTGTCTATAATGCTAACGAGCCTTGATAGCTTTTGTTCTAGCCATACATTTAGACAGTCGCACCTGCAGGCGGAATCTCCAGATCTCGGATGAATGATCCACTGTTCTTTTGCCAAATGTAAGGATGACATGTCTTAGCAGAAACCCAGAACACTCAGAGTAACATTCGATTCTGATGGAGACCAGATGATCTCTGGGCCGTGGGCTGCTTCCTCCGTCATGGAGTCAGGCTTGCCACAGTTCTTGTCCCGACATGTTTTGAAGGGCCCATCACGGGTAAATTTATGTCCCATAATGAAGATGGGAGACCCTTGGGAACAGAAACCTATTAGAAGTCTTTCTTTATGGTGTTCATGCCATATGAGGCTCTCTACAGTCTATACCCTCCCAAAAATGCTTTATGATCTGTAGTCATAAATACTGAATAAAGGTCAAGAAAAAAGAGCATCAGACTAGAGCACCCACACCCCCCCCCCCATACACAATATGTGTTCATGTCCCAGCTGTGCCAGCTAATAGTTGCATGGCCTTAGGTAAGTCACTTGGCTTAGCTGAGCCTCCCATGGTCCATCTGTGTGGTAAAGAGGATAATCGATAATCAACATGACAATCAGTCAATACAATCATCAGTAATGACAGCTGAACTCACAAGCGCCCCCACGGGTCACACTGGCTGAGGAGAGCAAGGCTAGCCATCTCTATTCAGGAAATGGTCTCTGAGTGCCTCTTCTGTGATGGGAACACAGGGGAGAAGAAAACAGATCCCCCAGGTTCTACCTTTGTGGGGATTACCTAAAGAGACATGGAGCGAAGAATGTACAAGAAAAATGTGTGAGGTTGTGGTGATCGCCATGGAGAAGCATGAAGCAGGGGCAGGCAGTGCTGCAGGGTGTGCAGGGAGGGCAGCCAAGGACTCTTTGGGAAGATGACATTTGAGTAAGGACCTCCAGGAGGAGAGGGAATGAGCCAGGACCTCTCTGGGGTAGAGAGTTCTAGGCCTGCAGGTTGCAAAGATCTTGAGGCAGGAGCCTGTCTGGTGCATTTGAGGAGCAACAAGCAGCCCAGTGTGGCTAGGGCAGAGGGAACACGGGGGAGTATTCAAGGAGGCTGGAGAAGTAACCAAGGGAGTAGGGAGAGGTAACAGATCATTAGGAACGTGTGGGCCAGGGCCTACTGAGCCTGAGTGGCTCAGTTGTTTAAACACCTTCCTTCAGCTCAGGTCATGATCCCAGGGTCCTGGGATTGAGTTCCGCATTGGGCTTCCTGCTCAGTGGGGAGTCTGTTTCTCCCACTGCCCCTTCTCCCTGCTTGTGATCTCTGTCTCTCTCAAATTAATAAATAACATCTTGGTGGGGGGAGTTAAAAAACAAAACAAAACAAAAAAACGTGCGAGCCATTGTGAGGGCTTGGCTTTGAGCTTTGGGAAGCCACTAGGGAGTTTTGGCTAGGACTATCTTGAGCCCATTCACTCA
The DNA here is from genome assembly GCF_030435805.1 of Mustela lutreola. Lineage (NCBI taxonomy): Eukaryota > Metazoa > Chordata > Mammalia > Carnivora > Mustelidae > Mustela > Mustela lutreola. Next base: position 125,495,132 of record NC_081297.1, read on the forward strand.
ATTGATGCATTTAGTCTTCGAGACAACTTTCTGAAGAGTCACTATCCACAGGAAGTAAGATAAGGTAACTGTCTGCCTCAATTAAGTACTAATGGGTGAAAACCCAAATCACAACTTTGGGAAAGGAATCACAGGTACATGTTGAGGGCTTTCGAAGCATTCTTTAGGATGCCTCATCAATACAAAGCTGGATTACAAAGGTGGCATCTTGGTTTATGAGGAAGGTAAAGATAAGGTAAGGCTGTGTTAAACCCCTAGGGCAAAGAGGACTCAATTCTAAAATCTTCAGGTGCAGTCCAGTGCTCCTCAACTGACATATTTGGAAAGTGAGGCACAGTGAATGTTCTCGATGTGCTCAAGTTCACATAACCAACCCATCTGAGGTGGGACTTCAATTCATATATCCCACCTAGCTTGTCACCTTTTTGTATCTTGGGGGAAATGATCTGGAGGAAAAAATGTGTCCATAAATATGGTGCTGAACTCAATGAATCTAATGACATTCTGTCCCATTAGGTCAAACTGGGAAACTTGGAGCTCTACGTTGAGCAGGAAACAGTTCCTACCACTTGGTATTTTCTGATTGTCCTTCCCGTCTTGCTAGTGATTGTCATCTTTGGTAAGTGTCCTATTCGATTTTGTCAGAGAAATGATTCCCTGGGGCATCTCGTCAGGCCAGCAGACTCAGCTTTCAGGAACTGTCTGCCTCAATTAAGTACTAATGGGTGAAAACCCAAATCACAACTTTGGGAAAGGAATCACAGGTACATGTTGAGGGCTTTCGAAGCATTCTTTAGGATGCCTCATCAATACAAAGCTGGATTACAAAGGTGGCATCTTGGTGTTTGAGATACATCGTCCACTTTTCTTCCCCAATACTGTGAATCATGATGACAGATGTCCCATTTACATTATTCTTTCAGAATTCCTCTGGCATTTTGGACTTTCAGGATCTGGTCATCTCCTCCTGCCTTCTCACCTCACCAAACACCACCCCCTGCTCCCACCCCAGCTCTGCTTTTCCTGGCAGAACTACCTTTTAGAAGCGCGATCTGTACCATCTATTAAAATGTCGCAAGGCTCATCCGAGCACAGCAATCTCAGGGTTGTTGCTTGCTGGCTGAATCTGGGCCACCAATCTGTTTTGTTTGGCCCACACAGCATTTTTTTAACTATGAAGTAGCTGATAGCATTTTAAAATTAGGTGAGCCACCATGTTGTATACCTGAGACCAATGTAACATTTGTGTCCACTGTACTTCAACTAAAAAATAATTTAAGTTGAGTCACATTTTTAAAAATATCTCTAGAAAATTTGAAAGATCTGGCTCATTGCATCTCCACTTTTCCATAGCATCAGTTTACAGGAGCTGAATAGCAGTGGAACCATGAGGGAGGGCATGTGGTCACTGGGGTTTTGCCACAGTCCCCACCACTCCCTGTTGTCTCCACCTGGGCCACATGACTCACCTGCATACCAGACCCCTGTAACAATTTAGTGTGTGACCTGGTTCTGAGCTGCTTTTCATCCAAAGTCTGTTTCCCCTTGCCCATCTCAGAAATAGAACCCCTCTCCACCAACTGAGAGAGCGCTTCCCATCTGTTGATTTCACACAGGTGTTGCCTTTCTAGCACTTTCTGTTAATAGTTGCTACTGTTTCCTTCCATCCACTCCTTCATTCATCCATCCCCACACCCACTGAACACATGTGTTGTCGGTAACAGTGCAAGCCTCCGGAGCTAGAGAGCATAAGGGAAGGCCCGGCCCTTTCTCCCGGTGGGTTCTCAGTCCAGAGAGGGAAAGATTTCTGTGTGTGTTTAACTGGCCCGATGGAATGAATTCATTTTGCAGAGGCCCTATTTTGGCTTGTGGATGGTCATTTCAGGTATTGTCTTGGGGCTTCTTCTCACGTTGTCCACCCCTGTTCTGTAGCTGGAATCCAGAATTGGGCTTGATATTTTAATAAAGTCCTGGCTGGCACTGCCTACAAGTAAGAAGATTACGTATAAATTCTAAACACTGAGCTCTATTTTGAGAATCCGCCAGTGGCAAGCAGCTGTAGACAGCAGTCTCCCCATAAAGTCCTCTCCGCTTTGTGACTTACTAGCAGCCGCTGATCTCTTCCTGTGCCGTGTGTGACTCAGCGCTCCTGTCCCCTCACTGTGTCATAGACGTTGTTTGTGCTCTTTACGGTGAGGTGGGCTCACTTTGACCCATAGCTTTGGCTCCACTGGTAGTGGCAGTGCCCTTTAAAATTCTCATCCCCTTTTTGCCATGATTCTAGGCCATTATGGGTGACCAGCAGCTTGAGCAGGTGTAAAGTGTACAAGTATTTTAGCCCATCGGTCACGTCATTAGTGAAAACACAAAGCGTCCTGGCCAAGGCCTGCCACCTTCTGAACATCTCCACTGTGGCTTTTCCAGTTGTCAGCCAATAAAAACCCACTGCTGGGTGGGTGCCACAGCCTCACTGCCTTTCCCTGCCCTGAGCCCTTGTAACCTGAAATGTGGCCCAAAGGATGCTGACCCTAAGTCATGCTCCTGGAGGAAGAGGTTCCGTGGCCACATAAGTTTGGAAATCACTGTGCGCCCCATCCTTTTTTGAAGATGCATAGTGCATGTTAGGGTGAAGACTGTTGAGTTTGTGAAATGATCCAGTGAAGAACCGCACTGAGTTTTGCTTCCTCCAGGATCCTTCATATCTACGGGTCCTTCGATCATGCAGTTGCTATTAAAGGAGGGAAACCTTTCCAGAATAATAACGCAGTTGACCATTGTTGAATATTCTTTTTAAAAAAACAACTTCTGAATGCTTTCTGTGAGTTACTTCTTGCATTCGTCTCAACATCACAGTGAGGTGTGAGCCCTTTGGCCAATAAAGCAGCCAGGCACAGAGATGCTAAGGAACTTACTCCGGGGTCACACAGCTCATAGTTGGCAGAGTGGGGATGTGAACTGAGAGTGTTCAGGGCACTGTCTCAACAGCACAGTTAGAAGCAAGACAAAGTGGGGAAGAAGCCATGTCCCAGATGCCAGGGCTCATTGTGGACCGCTCCCAATGTCAGCCGACTTGATCTATGCAAGTTTGCTTACGGAGCTCGCTGTGGATCTGTGATTTCCTTCTGCAATTGTGGCTTGACTTTATTTCTCCAGGGATGTTTAGAAACATTGAAAAAAAGAATGGAACAATATCAGCCACCGTGGCTGCAGGGAAAACGTGGCTTATTTCATTACTTTTCAGCCAGCTGGGATCGTTGGTTACAAGCGAGGTTATTTGATTTAGTTCTTACTTTTAAGGTGGGTGGTTTTCTGTTTCCCTGTTACATTTCAGCATCTTCCTCTTTAGAGTGACCCCTCACTGGGACTTTTTCCCTTTATAAATTCCACCTCTTAAATGCTGTTCTTTTCTCTCTTCCTCTGTCTCTGTCTCTGTCTCTCTCTCTCTTTCTCTGTAAAAGAAACGTCAAGGTTGGCTTCGTTTTCCTTTTTGTTTTTGAAGCTAACGTGTCAATCTGATGCTAGATTTCTGTCTCCTCAGCGGCCGTGGGGGTAACCAGGCACAAATCGAAGGAGCTGAGCCGCAAACAGAGCCAACAGCTGGAGCTCCTGGAGAGTGAGCTCCGGAAAGAGATACGTGATGGTAGGCTCCAAAATTTTATTTGTGGAAAAACGAGCTTTTTTTTTTTTTTTTTTCCTTTTTTAAACAATCTTCTCACTACCACCATGCCCCGCCCCGTTAAATGGAGCTGGCCAGAGTAACAAGAACTGTTGTATAATAGAAGACATCTGAGCGGTGGGGTCTAGGCCTGGCTCTGTGTTTATTTCAGCTCTGCTCTGCAGCCAACCAAGTAATTATCCATTGTTTCTTCTTTAATGAAAACCAAGGTCATCCTCCGTGTTAGACAAAACAGCAGAAGATCTTATCCATTGTTTGTTGAGTTAAAATATTGCTCTTGGGATTCTGTTTTGCAGGCTTTGCTGAGCTGCAGATGGATAAATTGGATGTGGTTGATAGTTTTGGAACCGTTCCCTTCCTTGACTACAAACATTTTGCTCTGAGAACTTTCTTCCCCGAGGTAAAAGAGCATTGATCATATTCCTTAAGGTTGAGTCTTGAATAATAATGAAGGAGCTTGTTGCTCTCATCAAAAAACGGGTGTTTTCTTCCAAGGCAGCTATAGATAATGTGCTTGGTATGAAATAAGGGCTTCAGTTTGAGCAGAGCAGGGAGAAGGATAATTATTAATTGGATTGATTAGGGCATAAAGCAGTGATGGGTCACTGACGATTATTCTTTGTCCAGTAACAAAAGCCTAGGAGGGACAGAAGTTCAGAGTGATGATTTTTGTTTTATTTTACTACCTGTTTAGAGCTGAATTTGTAGCTGGGAAGCGAGCTAGTTTATTTAAAAATCAATAAATTGTGGGCTGGCCAATTTGTTGTGTTTATCTGCATGACTTCCATTGCAGCTACTAGATTTTTCACTATTACTTCTCAATTGGAAATGAAAAGTATTGTGGGCCAGGAGGAAGGGAGGGAGACATGTATGGAATCTGAGTTGATAGCAGCCATTTTTAGCAATGTTGAGTTTTTCATGGTTCTCTCCACCAGTTGTTCTCTGCTGATCAGTCCATATCATCCTCATTTCATAGAAATAGATGCACGAAATGATTGACGAATGCATCCTGGGACCCCGAGGAGCAGTCTCCTTTAGCCCTTTGGGTTTTCATCTTGCTCTGTTCTGACGCCTCCATCTTGTCTCCTACTCACTCAGCCTTTGTCCTTTACACTCCCGAGTCTTGAGCAAAGTACACTCATCTGCCCGTCCCCACCTTCACATCCTGATTGCACCCCTGCCCCACTCCGCTCACTGGTGACCACAGAAGGGCCCAAACTCTGGAACATCAACACAGACGATCATATTTCAATCTAGACTTCTGAGCAAAGCCAGGTCAAAACAGAGCTGTATCACCTTACCTGAAGCTTCTCAGCTACATTGGGCCCAAAGCCTAGGGTTCAGAAACTCAGACACATGCAGTAAGCAATTTCCAGCTTCTCTATATTTCTAGAAGCGGACACCATGATATGTGATGCTGTGTCTGGAGGTTGGGATAGCTCCATAAAATATCCACCAAATAAAACACCCATGATATTGATATATATATATTTTTTTTGGGGGGGGGTGTTGTAAATCAAGAAAACTATAAATAAGATTTCAATTTTTTTGTGCTTGTAAATATACTTTTTTAAACTTCTCCTCCCAGAGAATCAGGCACCAAGGCTTGTATTTGCCCCCTCACCCACCCATGTCCACGGCAGAACACCACCGAGGGAGAAAGTTCAGTTCCCTGAATCAGGATGACTATGCAGGACATCATGAGTCCTATTTCCCAGCTATCTGAGATCCCCATTAAGAATTTAATAGGAATAAAACAACAGCGATTTCTACCATCCACACGAGGCTTGTGTGGGCTTTTACAGTTAATGATTGCCCTTGAGTGCTGAAGAGAGTCATCTGTGGCCTGAAAAAGAAATTGTCCTATCTTCTAAATTCAGTAATCAAGAGCGAGATAAGTGATGAATGCAAAAGACGCTATTGCAAGTTGAGTGTTTTGAGGGAAAAAGAAAATCCCGGGTAAAAGGCTGTATTATTTTAGAAGAGAGATACAGGTGACCCTAGAACAACACAGGTTTGAACTGCACAGGTGCACTTATACATGGATTTTTTTTTTTTCAATCAAATAGTGCAGTCCTATAAATGTATATCCTCTTCCCTGTGATTTTCTTAGTAACATTTTCTTTTCTCTAGCTTACTCTATGGTAAGAATACAGTATATAATACAGAAAACATACAAAATGTGTGTTCATTGATAAGGCTTCTGGTCAGCAGCAGGCAATGTATTAGTAGTTAAGTTTTGGGGGAAAGTTACACGCCAATTTTTGACTACCCACAGGGTCCGTGTTCCTCCCCTCAAGGGTCATCTGTAGTTGCAGGAAGCCAAACAGACTTAACTCAGGGTTCTGTGTAATCTCGAAGAGCAACTGGGAAAGCCAGGAAGATTGAAGTCAGGAGGAGTCCGTAAAGGAGAAGACCAGGAAAAACGGGCATCACTATCAGAGCCCTAGCAAGACCTGAGTTAAAATGGACTTTATAATGAAAGGTCTAGAGGATGGAGGAATATAGTCTGCGATGTCATAGATCAGGAACCCCATCCTCTAGGCCTGGGGACAGCTGGTAGACTGAGAACTTGAGCAGTCAGCACCTACTGGACACCAGTAGACAGAACCAGAGGAAATGGTAGGTTCGCAGAGGCCGACGTATGACCCATTCTGGCTCTGTGCTGGTTTTTGGCTCTTCACAGTTTTCCTTTTCATTGTATTGACTACTTTGTTTTGCTTAGAATAGGAGCAAAAATAAGGGTGAGCAGTGCATCCCATCTCCTAGAAGAGGGAAATTTAAATGAAAGGAGGAAGGAGCTTTAGAACACAGGGAGCTGTGGTGGCATTTCCCTATTTAAGGTCAGGAATCGATCTGTTTAAACTGTCGTCCATATCAAGTTGGTTCAGCAGAAAAATGTTAGGACCTAGAAAATGCAAACCCAGGGTATGAGTTCTCTGCATATTACTAAGGGAGGGTATGACCAAAATAGTTTGAGGTCTTCTGCTTAAGCTAACAAATTTGAAACTATAAAGCAAAAATTCTCTGCAGAAGAAATTTACTTTAATGAGGTATGAAAATAGACTAAAGTTTCAAATATTACCCCCAAAAAAGAGGAAGAGAAAAACCTGAATGTTCATGTTTTTATTTTCATTCTGTTGACTCATTTTTACTCAGCATGCTTTTAAAATTTAATCCTTTAATTCCAAGAAGACTTATGATACATTAAAAAGGGAAACTCAAATTGAAAAGTTTATATCCAGGAGCAACGTAGCATAGCACATAAAAATAATTGTGGGAACCAGCAGGACAATAACACTGTGATCTAGTTTGCCATAAATTAGTGATAAAAGCAATAAACTTGGCTGAGATAGAACTTACTGTGCATGCATTCATTTTATTTTCACACCAAGTGGTCTAGGAGATGAGAGTTAGGAGTGTCCCCACTTTGCAGATGAGCAAAGTCAGGCACAGAGAGCTTATATAACTTGTCCAAAGTCACGTGACCAGTAGGTGCTAAAACCAAGACTGAAACCCAAGTTTCAGCTCCAGATTTCTAACTTATAACTGCCCCGCTTACCCCATCTCCATGGCACAGTCTCTTGAGACACTGGATACTACAAAACTAAGACTTATAGAAACTTCGGGACACAACTCAGTATTTATCCCAAGGGGGCAAACTGCTTCAGGAGTGATCTGCACATTTGCATAATTTTCTTTACCACTTCTTTCACTTTTGAGTCTGTTCTTTGAAAGTGGGAGATGCCTTCCTCTACCCAAACTGGAACCGATGCAATGGTAACGATGCTTCTTAGAGGCTTTCAGAACTCACCGGGGCTTCTTGAGAGCTGAATAATTATTTATTATGTATTAGAGGATATAAAATGAACGTGAGCCCGGGGCTCTTCAGATTAGCAAACAGAGTCTCCGCTTTATTAAAATGGACTTGGGTATTGTAACAAAAATACACTATTCATTTCCTTTGGATGTTATGAATAATAAAAGTGTCTCCTTCCTCTCAGTCAGGTGGCTTCACACACATCTTCACTGAAGATATGCATGTAAGTCTATAAGTTTTCATTTTTAGCCCATGACTGCCTGCCTTTCATAGTGTCCTCCCCTTCATCATCATCTCCACTGTTGAATTTTTGTGAGCTTTTTGGAATCATGGATTCAGTATTAAATAATTCATTGTCTTGGAAAACCCATTGTGGATCTACCTTCTAACTTTAAGTTTTTAACATTATATTATTATATTATTTTATGTCATATCATATCACATCATATCATATCATAGCATATTCATTTATTTTTTCCAGAACAGAGATGCCACTGACAAGAATGAAAGTCTCACAGCTTTGGATGCTCTGATTTGTAATAAAAGTTTCCTTGTGACTGTCATCCACACCCTTGAGAAGCAGAAGAACTTTTCAGTGAAGGACAGGTATTAGTCAATTTATTTACATTTTGAAAGTCATTAAATACAGAAAATAAAAATGTGAGCTCCTTATTTTATTTTCGGACCACAACCTGAACTTGGTGTCCACATGCCTTGAAAACATGGATTTATCTAGAGGCTGTCTAATCGGGGTCATGAAACCATGATAGCTCCATTTTAGGTCATATGACCCCAATACAATTCTGTTTTGAAGACATGTGCGCACGCGCGCACACACACACACACACACACACACACACTCCTCCTTCCCCACAAAGAAAGCTCTGAAAAACCCCAACACCAAGAAAAAACATGAGTCCTGACTCAAAAAAGCAGAAGTGCTATTTTCGGTCTTTAAAACACCTAAAAATTTGGGAAAGATACTCACTTCTTGTTTACCACTCTGGCTTAAGTTTAAGAGCCATAAAGACATAAAATGTGCTTGGGTTAACACCGGTGCATGGTTTTTATGGGTTGAGGACAAAGGTGGTTGACCTAAGACATTAAAAAGAACCCAGGTGCCCATAGGACAGCACCCCATTGCCCCTCAGCTTCCATGGAAATTCCCATCAGCGTCAACCTAGTCACGGCTGATAGTTAACCTCATTAACCAAGGCCCTTTGTTTATGTGGTTCTTTGTCGTCTGTATATCTTGTTTTTTTCTTCTCTCTCCGTTTTATTGAGATGGAATTGGCATACAGCACTCTAAGTTTAAGATGTATGACACAATGATCTTCCTTGCACCTGTTGCAAAATAATGACCATAACAAGTTCAGTCAGCAACCATCATCTCATACAGATACAGGAAAAAGGGGGAAAAAAAATCAACTTTTGGGATTTATTCTTAGAACTTTCAAATGATACAGCAGTGTTAACTGTAGTCACCGTGTTGTATGTTACGTCCGTAGCATCTACTTATCTTGTAGCTGGAAGTTTCTGTGTTTTGTCCACCTTCCTCCAATTCCCCCTCCATTCTCCACTTCTGATAACCCCAAATCTGATCTCTTTTTCCATGAGCTTGGTTATTTTTCTTCTTTTTTTCAGATTCCACATATAAGCAAGATCATACAGTATTTGTCTTTCTCTGATATTTTCATTTAGCATAAGGTCCATAATCCATCCACAATCCATCCGTGTTGTCACAAATGACAAGATTTCATTCTCCTGTATGGCTGAACAGCATTCTGGGGTGCGTGTGTGGGGGGGTGTGTATACACATACACCACACTTTCTTTATCCATTCATCTGCTCACGGACAGTGGGTTGTCTCGATGTCTTGAGTATTGTAACCGAGGCTCTGTTTTTAAACAGGTGTCTGTTTGCCTCCTTCTTGACCATTGCACTGCAAACCAAGCTGGTCTATCTGACCAGCATCCTGGAGGTGCTGACCAGGGACTTGATGGAACAGTCCAGCAACATGCAGCCGAAACTCATGCTAAGACGCACAGAGTCTGTGGTCGAGAAACTCCTCACAAACTGGATGTCCGTCTGTCTTTCCGGTTTTCTGCGGGTAAGTGTCACCTCCCGCGGCAGGGTCAGAGGTAAGACAATAGGTGGTTATTTTTAACAGATGCTGATGTCTTTGCCAGGATAAGTCCTGAGCACTCCATGGTGTCAGCATTTAACCTCTTGTAGACACGGTCCTTCCGAGGAGCACATGGAGGAGAAAATAAAATTGTTTTTGCTGGAACTGGCCTATGGAAATGCAGTTCATTTAGATCTTTCTTTTTCACTTTTAAACAATTTTACTATGGTAAAAAACAACATGAAACCTATCCTCTTACTTGATTTTTAAGGGGTGCCCCACAGAGTAGGCACGACGTGGTACGATCAATTTCTAGAACTTACTTATCTTGCATAACTGAGATTTTATGCCACTGACTTTTAGCCCACCCTCACATCAGTAATTGACAACCAGAAACCAGAAAATGTCCTGGGTGGAGGGGATATCTCCGATATTGAAGGGAACCCAGTGCGCGTGCAGGGCCTCTGAAACATCTTGGAAATACCCATTTACCTCCTCATACTGGAAGCTGTTTATGCTCAGTTCTAACTAGTCATCCCACATTATTCCATCTGTTTAGCAAGTCCCCAAAGAGCCGCCTGCCCCTCAAGTTTGCTTTGTTGGAATCACTGTATGAATGTGGTCGTAGTCTGATTGAATCTTAAAATCATTTTGAACACCAACTTGGCGCAGACTTCAGCGGGCAAGGTCATGGCTCCTGGAGCCTGCTGTCCGGTCCGCACCTGGACCCCGTACCCCGCTAGAGGAGGCTTCTGCACCTCTCTGAGCCTTGGGTTTAGAGCCGAGAGCCCTATCTTAGGACTACTCTGAAGCCCAGATGAGAGAATGGGTGCAGTGGTTTAGCACCAAGAAAGCACTCCGTATATGTTGACCGTTACTGGTATAAAATATTAATAGGACAAGAGGAGTGTCCCGTTGAACCCGATCATACAGCCCCTCCGAGGCCCCTGGTACAGAAGCTTCTTATCCTTGTTTAATTTCACCAGCCATCCAGATTCCAGCAAAACTGCATAATTGTGTATTTGTAGCCAGTTCCAAAATCTAATTAAACTTTGAATAAGATACACTGCTATGCCACAGGTTTTAACAGTGCTACTTAAGTTTGGATCCAAAAGCAGCACTTTAAATAGACTGTGCTTAGTTTAATGTTTAATGCAATCTTACAAGTAGATGCACATTTTTTTTTTTTTTTTTTTACGAACGCCGTCCTCTCCCAAGGCACTACCCATTTATTAAGATTAATGAAATCTGCCTTCTTTTCTGTTTACTTGGTATAAATCATCATACGCTTTGGGGAGGTGTTGAGCAGTTATTTCTGGGGCAAATATTTTCATATTTTCGCTTCCCACCATCCTTGCTTCAGCCACAACCGCATCGAAAGAGAGCCGGCAAGACCCACACCCAGGGCTGGGTCTTGGTCTTCAAAGTCAGACTCCTGCCCCACCACCAGCACCACTGAATCAGAAGCCCTTGGTTGCGGGCGGGGGGGGGGCAGCAGGGGGAGCCAGAAACTGATGTTTGCCAAGCTCCTCAGGATAATTGCCCATGCCTTGCATTTGAGAATCCTGGGGTGGTACAAAGAGCACTGGACTGGGAGTCTTGGTTAGAAGCAGCAGGTTCGGGCTCTAAACTCATCTCAGCCCCAGATGGCTGTGTGTCTCTGGGAATGGCACCTTTTCTCCGGACAAATGTTTTCTATCCACAGAGTGAAGGGCCTCGTCACTGGTTTTAAATTTCTTTCTAGCCCTTTCTTGTGATCTTGCGCTTGGAGCCTTGCTCTTGCTGCCCTTGAGCCTACAAGGGGTAAGATGGTCCAAAATTCCGGGCCCTAAGCCCAAATGGCTCCTTGGAGCCAAGGATTCAGGGTCCCGATCCTGCAGTCTGATTCAGGAGGATCCTGAGCATGAGGGCGGCACGCTTAGCAGGAGGAAGTGACTTCAAGCCGCCCGGTGCTTTCAATTTCGGTGGAAAAATTCCCTCTGGCACAGGGGGATCTGACTTCCCACAACCGGTGCCTGAGGGGATGTGGGGCTCTGACAGCCTTGGTCCCCCTGCCCTGCCTCCACAGACATCTGCCCGGATGCCCCTAGCTCGGTGACCCTCAGGTGCCCGCCTCCTCTGAGCTTCCAGGGCTCTGCGAGTGCCGTGGTAATGCCAGCTGCTGTTTGTCGAATGTGCCAGACGTCATGCTAGGAGTTTTGCTTACTTTTTCGCACTGAAGCCTCTCATTTAATCCTGTGAGGGAGGGATCGTCATGGCCACTTTGCACGGGCTGGTGGGGGCGGTGGGATTTGGAGCACGCGGAATAGAGGTGACTTTCCCCAGATCCCATGGCTGGCGAGGGACGGCACCAGGGTTTGAGAGCGCTTAGCTACCACTTCCCCAGGGAGGTAGGTACCTTCTTAGAGGCTTAGGGAGGATTTAGGGCTGGAAGTAGATCACGGGCATGAAAGTCTTCAGCTCAGCCAGGGCCGGAGTCTGGTCTCACAAAGGAAAGGAAGGTGAAGGGGGTGGAGCTTCGTTCCCATCCAGGTAGGGCGGGGTGGGTGGGGCTCGGCCAGGTGCGCTTGGCTACAGCTGGCCACCTAAGCTGCTGTGTGTTCCCTGCTCTAATAAGACACCTAAGGCCCCAGCAGGTAGGACTAACTGAGGACTAGTGTTTAATAGTGGCAAAAAACCTCATGGCTTTCAAAGCCCTCTGGGAAGGTGTTCAAACCACAGAAGCTCTGGCCTCCGCTCTGACATTCTGGGTCTGGGGGTCTAATGTAGGGCCCAGGCATCTGAATTTTTTATGAGAGCCCCCGGGGAGTTCTGCTAATGATTACCCAGGGTTGGAACCATGAGTAGGGTAACAGTATAAGACCAAATATCACTTCTCTCAGGCTGGTGGCTTTCCGGAGAATTCTGGGGAACTCCTGACTGCAGAGACTCCGAGTCTGTAGCTACCCCTCCTCACAGGCCTGCAGAACTCACCTGTGGTCCCCAGCTGCACCCTTGGTGGCCCAACTGGCCCACGAGGCTCACAAGGACACCCACCCCTGTCTCTGATGTGTGCTGGAGGAAAAAGGAGAAGTAGAAGTTCTAGGTTTGCAGTCAGGACATTACCCCAGAGGGCAGAGGGAAAGAGAAGAGAGCAGTGTGGTTGTGAACCACTAAATAAAGGAAGTGTCCCATAAGAACTGAAATGTCAGGTGCTAGTCCCAACCCTCTCCCCATCTGGGAAATTTTCGAACATTCCACCTCTGTCCTACACTAAGGAAGAGACTCAAGGATCTGTCAGCAGGGAAGAAAAGTATAAAAATCCCACGTCAGCGGTGGGATCTGGGGAAATCACATCTATTCCGTGTGCCCCAACACACCCCTATGCAAAATGGTCATAACAGTATTTCCCTCACAGGATTAAGTGAGACGATTCAGGGAGAAAAGGTCACAGGAAAAGTGATGGGAAGCCAGTGGGGAATGGAGTGGCAGGAGGGGGTCAAAGGAAGCCCTGGAACTGGGGAGGACATGTGTCCTTGTAGGGACGCGGGATGCCAGGAGTCTTGCAAGAGGTCTCCATTGACTTGTTCAAGGCAGAGCAGGGGAGAGAGCTCAGGGAGCCCTCCTCTGAAAGCCAGACGGTGAAGCTTGACTGGAAACAGTGCTTCAAGCCTCAGTCGTCTGGCTGGCTTCTTCATCACCAAGGGTTTGACTGCCAGGTTCTGGCCTGAGCTCTTCCTCTTCCATGTGCGTGGTTAATGCCCACTGATGGCAGACACTGATTATTTGGTGAGCATGCTACTGCCGATGGAGGGCTGCTTGCTCTGGGAGGCGTCCGTGGAAGCAGAACGCACAAGCCTCCCGCATGAGCTGCTCAGAATGTGAGCAAGCGAGGGCGGCTGTAAGGTTGGAGGCATCTCAGCCAGCATGAGAGGGCAAGCCCCGGTCGAGGAGTAAGTGCCCACAGCAGATGTTTGCAGACAGATGCGATCGGGATGCGCCAAACCCCAGGGAAAGCCTTCGAGCCATGGACGTGGCTCTGGTCCAGGGAAGGGAGTTCAAGAGCCGCCTCCCAACCAAGGTGCTCAGGGGTGTCTGTGCACCCACAGCTCTGCAAACCACAGCAAGCTGGCCGGGATGGCCGCAAGTTGTGATAACTAAAGGCCGCTTCCTTCCCTAGAACCTCTTACCACCAAAAAGTCTCCTCCCTGGCCAATGTACAAAATGTTCTGACATTTATTCTGGTTACCAAGGCTAATTGTTGTGTATTTTTCTTTAAATGACATTTATTTTCGGTTTGCTCAGAAAGGCAATTAAATAGGGATGTAAGCAAAGGTTAACCCTTCACCTCTACTCTAGGCATTAGCCAGCCGATGAGCATCAGTCTGACCTCCAGAAGCTTCAACATCAAAGAACCACTCGCTGAGGACTTGGGACTCTGTGCGCGTGTGTGCATGTGCGCGTCTGGGCACGCATGCAGCGAGGCAAGGACGCGTCGCCTGCGTTTTGCGCCCAATCCTGAGTGGAGCGATGTGTGTTTTCTTGGGAGTCTCATGTTGACTGTTAGAAAACACTGCCTCCTGTCTCCTGTCGCACTGC